>NW_024351545.1:364294-376416 GCF_902729225.1 Pteropus medius
GTGTGTGTGTGTGTGTGTGTGTGTGTGTGTGTATATATATATATATATGTCTGTGTGTGTATACATGCAAAAATACCTAACAATATGCCTAGCATGTTTAAGGTACACAGTAAATTTTTTAATTCCCTTCCAAATTCCTTCCTCAGAAATATGTAAATGGTTTTTAGTGAACTCATGTCATACATGAAGTTGATGTAACTGAACTCAGTTGTATGCACTCAGAAAAAAAAAGATAAAGAGATGGGGAGAAAGAGAAAGAGAGAGGCTGTCATTTGCCAATTTCCATTTTATGTTTTTAGTGCAGGGCACCTATATGCCCCACTAAAAATACCTGATTTCACACTCTCTCTAGCAGAAAAAGAATGGCCACTTTGTTCTGGCCAGTAGGTGTCTATAAAAAGTCCATAGGGAGGGCATCCTGAGCGGCCTCCTTGGGAGAAGTTACTTTTCTTCTCGCCTTTTTTGCCTTCCTCCCACCCCTTTACTGTCTAAGATGTGAACATGAGACCTGAGTAGTCATCTTGAGCCCATGAGGCTATAAGAATGAGAACAAAAGCCAATGTGTTAAAAACAGTGGGGTGAAGAATTAAAGACCAGGTCTCTGGTTGCATGGCTGAGTCACAGAACCAGCTCTAGCCTCCCTATGGATGTTCTTCTCATTGCTTAGAACAAATTGGTTCCTATTTGTTTAAGCCACTGGAGCATTTTTGTTTTGTGTTTGTGTTAATTCCAGGTAAACACTATCCTAATAGAAACAGTAGATAATTCCACCTATTAGTCCTTTCAGTGATCGTATGCTATGGAGTGAGATAGAAGATATGACTCTGCCTTTTATAGCATATGCATCTCACTGTGCTTCTGTGAGTCTAGTTTTTAAGGTTTTATAATTTTTCATACAGCTCAACATACAACACAAGTTAGTGGCTTCCTGGAGTGTTTGTCTGAAAGATGAGATCTGTTCTGATACTGGGGGAAACTCTGCCTGTGTTGGACCTGCTGAGAGATGCAAATTGCCTTCCCCAGGGAATTTCATGGGTAGTTTTCTCCATGTGAGATTCTGGCATCACTCAGTGACTGTGGACCTAACTCTTAGATAAGAATTGAAAGCAGTGCATCAAACTGGGGAGCTCAGTTGGCAGTAGCTGGAGGTGAGAACAAAGCGAGGGCTATGCATGTATATGTGTATGTGTGTGTGTGTGCGCGCACTTATCTGAATCTATTCAACCCTAGATATGTGTAATCCAAAAACACTAAATCAAAGCAAATTTTTATTATAAGAAAAAAATAAAAAGTATAAGAGGTACTCTAATAAGCTAAAAATAGCCAGTCATATTCTTTTACGTATTAATATAAGAAGCAAATAATTGTTTCGGGTGTATGATTATATAAAGATGGATGCGGAAATAAACAAAACATGCCCAGTGGTGGTGCAGAAAGCGTTCACCTTCACCTTCTCCATTATAAGAATCCCTAATTAAGTTCCATATATAGAATCTCATATTCAAAGTGTTGGAAATTACTCACTTTTCTAAACCTGTAATTTTGTTTAAATTCTTAAAAAAATATTTTATTGAAGTCGATGCCCCCATTAGTCGCTACTTTTCTAGAAGTACCTTGTTTTATCTTCTTCCTGTGTTTTAGATGACAAGATGTGCCCCATTAATTGAGGTATCAATTCAGGTGGCTGTGATTCTCATAAGAATTAAATAAAATACAAAATCACATGTAATGAGGATATTATTTGGGGATGTTTGTTTTGGTTTTATATATGAACGTGTGTGTTTAGTGGGTCACAGTATAAAGTGTATTTCTTATAGTACATTTTTCTCAAAAAAGTTTGAAAGACTCAGGCCTAGAGATAGCACACAACCAACTATGAAGCGCCCTCTAGAGACGGTGCTGAGGCTGAGAGAGTAATTTGGAACTGTCCAACAGCTGACAAAAGGAATGTTTGAGCAATATGCCTCAAGGATTCTATTTGAGCATCTAGTAGCTGTTCCTACACAGAGCAATTGGAATAGCCACATTCTGGGAGTTACTACTGATGTGAATAGCTGTATCTAGAAATGCAGACTGGGAGCTTCTTTATTCTTTGGCCTCATTCTTCTTTGTCATCTCAGAATATATCAGGTCCTCTATCTGTTTATTATCTGAGAAACACTTGTAAATTTATATACAATTACATACCACAAAGAGAGAATCATTAATTGCATAGGAGATTTGATTCACTGGAGTATCAACATTCAATACTTTTAATACTACATCGTAGTATATGTACCCAAAAATCTAAGTTAAATTTGTTAAATGATTTAAAAGATTAAAAAAAAAAATAATTGGAATAAACTAAAACAAGAACTACAGCTCTATCAGATAACAAAGTGGACTCCTAACATCAAGGGCTGGTATCCAGACTTCATAGTTTAGTCTGAAATTGTACTCCTATAATTTTTTTAAATATAAGGCATATCATGAAATAATACTATTAACTATAATGCTAACTTCAAATTAAGTGGATGGAAAAAGTAAGCCAATAAAAATGACTCTAAATAATGACTCGTTGTTAAAATTTCTGTCAGAAAATAATCCAAGACAGTGCTGTCACATATGAGGCACTCAGTAAGCCTGGAATTAATAATAGTGTATTATTACATGTGGCATAAAAAATTTTCCACCCAAAACATTTTAATTCTAAGTTAGGATCATAGGCAATAATTTTATAAGTTAATGATATAGCTTATTTTTAAAAATTCATAGAAGTACATATTTGGACTAAACCATGAAACCTAGATACCAAGACTTGATGTTAGAATTCTATTTTGTTATATAATAGAGCTATAAATCTTGTTCAAATTTATCTCCAATAATTTATTTTACCTTTTTAAATGATCTTCTAAATTTAGTCTGGATCTGTTAAATCATTTTAATAATTATGCCATGAGGTAATATTAAATGTATTGGGTTTAGGATCAGAATTTTTTTTCTGAGCACTGTCTCTTTCTTCCCTAGTGACTTTGAGACAAATACTTTTCTGGAGTTCTGTTTCCTCATCTGCAAATAATTGTAGCGGGATTCTTGATATTTAAAGATTTTATTTGGGGGCTTAAAATAATCATTAACTTAAGAGACAAACTTCATTTTATAATAGACATGATTAGTTGAGATGAAGCAAGGATTTCATAATCAATCTCCAATCACAAATTTTTTTAATTAAAGTAAACTACTAATATTTTACACATATAATTTGATAAATTTTGATAAAGCTATACATTAATGTAATCAACACTTCAGTGAAGACATAAGAGTATTTTCATAATTTCCTCAAATTCTCTTGTCACTTTCAGTCAACTCCCACAACCCATACGCAACTACAGTTCTGATTACTACTACCATTAGTTTTGCATATCCCTGAACTTTATATAAAGGGAATCTTTGAGAATATAATATTTTGTACCTGAATTCTTTCACATAAAATAATGTTTGAGATTGGCCTGTGTTATTGCATGTATCAGTAGTTAATTTTTTTATTGCTGAGTACTATTCCATTAAATGAGTATACTAAAAGCGATTATGTACTACCCAGTGCATGGGCATTAGGTTATTTCTTCGTGTGGTCTATTATAAATAAAAAAGCTAGAATCTTATTTCTATAAGCAATTTTGAGGACATATATTTTCATTCCTATTAAATAATTTTCTAGGAGGGAAATTTCAGGGTCATCGGGGAGGAGAAATTTTAACATTATAAGAAACTGCCAAACAGTTTTTCAAAGTAATCTTGAAATTTTACACATCTTCAAAAGACACATGAGAATTCCAGTTGATTAAAATGCTTGCCCAAATTTGTTGGTGTTTTCATTTTAATTTAATCATTACAATGTGTATAGTGATATCTCACTGTGGTTTTAACTTAAATTTCCCTGATGACTAATGACACCAAACATCTTTTCATTCTTATTTGCCATTGATTTATTTTCTTTACTGACTTATCTGTTCAAATCTTTTACCCATTTTTATTCAATTGTTTATCTTTATTATTAATATCTAGAAGTTTTTAATACTTTCTGGATAGAAATTTATATACATATTTTTTTTCTTTGAATCTGGTGTTTACTCTACATTTTTAAATGACATTCCTTAAAAACAGAAGTTTTAAATTTTAATGACATAAAATTAATCGATTTTTCTTTTATGATTATTGATTTTTGTATTTTTTCTAAGAAATCTTTGTCCCTCAGCATTCTTTTATAAGCTTTAGCTTTTCCGTTTAGGTGTTAATTTTTGTTTATGATGTGAAATTAGTTGAAAATTTACTTTCCCATTGAAGTTCCTTGGTATATTTGTTGAAAATCAATTGACTCTATATTTGCAGGTCTATTTCTGGACTCTCAATTCTGTTCTTTTGATATAGCATGAGCACATGCCAGTTTTAATCATAGTAGCTTTATATTGAGTTTTGAAATTAGTTATTGTAAATCTTCATACTTTGCCTTTCTTCAATATCATTATGGCTATTCTACGTCCTTTGTTTTTTCAATATCAATTTTAGACTTAGCTTACAAATTTCTACAAGAAACACCTTCCTGTATTTTTATAATTGTATCAAATCTATAGATCAATACATTAATACAGAGAGAACTGACATCATTAACATTATTGTGTCTTCTAACCAATACATATATCTCATCACTTATTTAAAATTTCTTTAAATTTTCTCAGCAATGCTATCCAGTGTAAAGACTGTAATTTTCAGTGTAGAGATCTTGCATATCTTTTGTTAAATTGATTAAGTATTTTAAGTTTGATGATATTGTAAGTAGAATTGCTTTTTCCTTAAATTTTATTTTCCAAATATTATATTTACAAATTGTATTATAAATACAATTGATTTTGGTATATTAATTTTATGTCTTGTGACTTTGCTTTTTATAGTAGCTTGTTCCTTAGGATAGTCTACATAAGCAGTCATGTGGTCCACAAATAAAGACAGTTTTTTTCTGCCTTTCTTAATTTTATTCCATTCTTTTTCTTGCATTGTACTAGCTAGGACTTTCATTACAAAATTAAATAGAAGTAGTAAGATGGATATCTTTGTTTTGATCTTAATCTTGGGAGAAAAGAGTTTAATTTCACCATTAATTATGAGGTTAGCTTTAGGTTTTCATAGATGTCCTTTCTCACATTGAAGTTTTTTTCTCTTCCTGTTTTGTTGAGCATTTTATTATGCAAGGGTAACAAGTTTTGTTAAGTGTTTTTTCTGTGTCCATTGACAATCATTTATTTTAATCTTTTATTTTATTAATGGATTGAATTACATCTATTACTTTATAAATGTTAACAAACTTGCATTACAGGGAACCCACCCATTTGGGCGTGGTGTTTTATCCATTTTATATATTGCTGGGTTTTATTTCTTTATATTTTGTTAGTATCTTTTGCAATTATGTTAATTGATGATATTGATCTGTAATTATCTTACCTATATCTTCAGATTTTGGTAATTGGGTCATATTGACATCAAGAAATATGTTGGGTTTCAGTCCTTCTTCTGCTTGGGATCTACAATTCTACTTCCTTTTAGGAAGTTCCTGTAGCAGAAAGCTAGGGCAAATAGGAGGATCACCATGTTTCCTTGTCTCAGATATCATGTTCCTGCACTGCTTATTGTTCAATGATTGAAAGCATCCCTACCTTTCCTTCCTCCCTCCCTCTCTCCCTCCCTCCTCCCTCCCTCCTCCTCCCTCTCTTCCTTCCTTCCTTCCTTCCTTCTTCCTTCCTTCCTTCCTTCTTCCTTCCTTCCTTCCTTCCTTCTTCCTTCCTTCCTTCCTTCCTTCCTTCTTTCCTTCCTTTCTTCTTATCTATCTGGATATTTCCAGTTTGATCATTGTTTATGGTAGGAGGGTAAGTCCAGTGCTAGTTACTCTATCATGTCTAAAAGCAGAAGACACACTGTGAGTTCTTAAAAGACAAGGTTTCAAACTTGCTAGGTATAGTTAGTTTTATTTGTAACTCTCTGAATTAATGAAACCACATTTTTTACAGTGTAAGAAAGAAATTTTATAAATATAATTGTGATGAAGGATCTGTACTAAAGAAATGAAGTTCTAATAATAGATGTTAGAAAATAATTAATGTTAGAAAAATAAGTGAAATAGAGATAGAGTTCCCCACTGGGATTGGTCATTTAACTCAATAAATACTGAGTAAGTATGAGGTGTAAAGCACTATACCATTCTCTTTAATTTGGTTTAGAAAAAAAGTGCTGTGGAAAGACAAAAGAATTAGGAAGGTGTAAAAAGAGAATAAGACTTGCACGTATGTTAGTATCTTATATGTTTATATATGTATTAAGTGCCTGAAGATGAATTCATTGATTTCTCTATTTATTTACTAAATATTTTTTGACACTGGCTTTGTTTCATGCACTCTATTAGATGTTGGAGACATAGTAATGGATATTAATAAATGGGACATTATACATGTACTCAGTAATTTAGAAACTAGTACAAACTAGAAAACATTTAATGTTTCTCACCTCATTCACCTTTGATGTACTTATTATTTCTTTTCTCTCTTATATTCAAATGGCTTCTACACCACTGAGCTTATTATATAGATTTACTGTTCAAGCTTCTTGACTAAAGATAGAAAAAAAACACAATTTAGGCTAAAATTATTTATACTTTCATCATATATTTTATGACTTTGATTCCTGATAAATACACATAATACAAGTGGATGAGACTTCCAGATAAGATATTATAGATCAGAGAAGTCTAAATAAAGCTCTAATTGCAAAATTGGAAAATGATTTGCAAAGTCATATTTTTAAAGATACCAGAGAATGGTGAAGCAATGAGGAGTAGAAAAACTAAAATTACAGATAAGTGAGAGTTGTTCTAAGTATTTTTGGGTTGAGAAGACAATGGTTCTGCAGGTTTTCAATAGAACTTAAGGATGGCCTTGCCCAAAGAATAGAGATGAATGAGAAGTATATAGGAGTCATCCTAAAACCTCATAAATTCCATTTGGTATCATTTTCTTTCTGTCTGAAGGACTTCCTTTAACTTTTCTTGCAGTGCAGTTCTATCGGTGATGGATTATTTTTACTTTCTTATAGCTGGAAAACTATTTATTTTACTTTTACTTCTGAATGATATTTTTACTAGTTATAGAATTTTTTTGTCTTTCAGTTTTTTTCAGTTCAGTTTTTTTTTTCTCTCTCAGAACTTTAAAGATGTTGCTCCATTGTCTTCTTGCTTATATTGTTTCCAGTAAGAAATGTGCGGTCCTCCTTATTTTGTTTCTTAGTACATAACGACTTTTTTTCTATGGCTTCTTCTATGAGTTTTTCCTTTATCACTGGTTTTTAGCAATTTGATTATAATGTGCTTTGGTGTAGGTTTTTATTTACTTCTTGTTTCCTGTACTTGGAATTCTTGAGCATTTTGGATGTGTGGATTTATAGTTTAAACAAGTTTGGAAAAGTTTTAGCTATTATTTTCTCAAATATTTTTTTCTATCCCACTTTTCTCCTCTTCATTGGGACTCCAAACATCTATACATTAGATTGATTGAAGTTATTCTACAGGCCACCAATGTATTGTTTGATCTTTTAAAAATATATTTTTTTGTACTTTATTTTGGATAGTTTCTGTTGCTTTGTCTTCAAGTTCACTAATATTTTCTCCTGCAATGTCTAATCAGTGGCTAATTCTATGCAGTGCATTTTAAAATCTCTTACATTGCAGTTTTCATCTACAGAAGTTTGATTTAGACTTTATAATTTTTCTTTTCTTTACTTAACTTTTCAAATATATGCTATACAGTTATTTCATAATGTCTTTGTCTGCTAATTTTAGATTCTTTGTCACTACTGGGTCAGTTTTACTTGACTGATTATTTTCAGAGTCCTATTTTCTGCTTCTTTGTGTATGTGTCAATTTTTTATTGGATGCTGAACATAGTGAATTTTACTTTGTTGCTTTCTGGATATTTTTGTATTTCTATAAATATTCTTGAAATGTGTTCTGGAATGCAGTTGTCACTTAAAATAATTTGATTTTTTCAAATATTCTTTTAAGATATATTAGGCAAGATAAGAATATTGCTCAAGTTTTCCACTCTTGAGGCAGGGCTCTTCTTTGTATTCAACACCATGCCCCATGAGTCATAAGGATTTCCAGTCTGGTTGTGGTAATAGACACTAGTCCTACTCACATGTGAGCACTGGACACAGTTATTCCCATTTCTTTCAGATGGTTCTTTCCCCAGTCACAGATTGTATTTCACAAGTATGTACAAAAAAGTACTCTGCTGAATACTCAGGGGAACCCTCTGTAGATCTCCAGGGTTCTCTTTGTGCAGCTCTCTCTGGTCTCTGATACACTGTCCTATGAATTCTAACTACCTTGCCCTTTCTGGAATTTCAGCTTCATTTTCCCAACTCAAGGAATTTTCCAAGTTCCTCCTGAATTTTCCTTTCCCTGTGCTGCAGCCTAGAAATTCTTTCAAGGCATTAAGATGAGGCAATTGTAAGTTATATATAATTTGTTTTCCATCTCACAGGGATCATTGCTCTTTACTGTTTGATTTCCAGTGTCTTTAAACCATTATTTGATCTGCGTTGTCTATATTTTTGGTTTACTTAGGACAGTATTTATGATCTCTCTATCTTGGCTGGAAATGGAAGTCCTTTTTTCATTAGACTTTCTATTCCCATAATGCCAAGTGCAGTGATCATTAAATGTTTGTTAAATGAAAGAGTTTCTGATGAAAGTATCATTTTTGTATTTATAATATCAACAGCATGAGATATTTCACTAAGCAGGAGCTACAGGAACCAAAAATAGTACTGATTTACAGAGTAAGACCTAAGAGCTAAGAAATGCTTCTACCATTTGCTGCAAATATTCAGATCTCATTAGGCAGAGGAACTTCAGAGAAACTTGCAAAGACTATTTCTGCATGCAAGATGAAGAGAAGGCCTTTTACTCCTCTGAGAAAAAATTTTATGGGACAATGATATGCATTAGCCTTGCTTTCCCTCCTGTTTTGTGTTAACAATAGTTATATGTTGGATAAGAGGAAGCAAAGCTGAATGCATTTTCCCAGGATCTAGCACACAAAAAATATGAGAGAGTAAAATTGGCATAGGCACAATATTCTTCAAAATTGGCATTTCTTCACAATATTCTTCAGATATATGAAAGTTAATCTATAACAAGTACCGATTCTCTTTAATTAGATCTCTTCTCAGCGCCAGCAGCCCTTTCTAACACTTCCAACCCATTAAAATATAAAAGGTATGTAAAAGTTTATGCAAACTACATAATCTGAGTTCAAATTATGATCTGACTTCTAATAAATCTTTAGTCAGTAGTTAATTCTGACTAAACTCAACTTTAGACAGTAAAGCTTAAACAGGCTCAGATATAAGCTGAGAAGCAGACCTAGAATTATGTCCTGTATTTTGGTAATAAAAGTACAGTGTTTATTTAGCTAGACCCAGTGGGGATTTTGGCTTTATATCACTAGAGAAATGACTAATGTATTATTTGCAAGAAGATTCCACATTTTACTTTTCTTTGTTACCTTGCTATATCTGTCCTCATACTTTGAGGAGGCAAGATATTTTATTGCAACATTTTGACCATGAGAAGAGAATAGAAAAGTCTGTTTCAGAATGTGTCCCACGGCAGGCAGGACAGCTGTTACCTATTTTTTAAGTTAAAATTCTGTAAGCTGCTCAGCTTCAAACGATCTTGGTGTTTGATGCCTCTGGAAAGCTTATGGTACCACAGCATGACTGTCTTAGAGACTGTAGTTAGTCCACCCATAACTCTCTCAAATTGTCAGTTACCTTTTTGGGTTTGCTATTACAGACTCAGCTGGAGGCAGATTGCTAGTTTGACTGAACCATCAGACTTGAAGAAGTTCATTTCTTATACTTTCCATAGGTCATCACAGGAAATGCAGAGGTGTTGTTAAGAGAAATGTGTTAGCCAGAACAATAAAATCAATTGTTCTTTCTTTGGGAATATTAAAGGAAAATCCCACCTTCTGACCTCAGAATCTTTTGTGAGTTGATAATAAAAATGCTCAAGGAGAATAGTCTCTGAGAGTAGTGGTGGTGGGGGTTATGGGATAAAGAAAACTTATTGACAATTGTTGAGTTTATTTATGTTTTAGGATTTCAGCTACTGCTACAGAGGCTTCCCCAATTCATTAGTTATATAAATATCGAATACTTTCTATGTAGAAGACAATTTACTTGGTGCTGGTGATCACAACACGGTCTGCTGGATGCTATGGGATAACCAAGGTACAAAAAGATCTGCCCTTTCCTCAGAGTAGTATGCAGTGTGTTGGTGGCAGGGAATGTGGTGGGTGTCTGTGTGTGTTGGGGGTTGGGTGAGGAGAAAGCCACACATACAATAACAGTAAAAATCCATATGTAGTAAGTGCTTGCTCAAGTCTGCACTGGTCATGATAATGAGAGAAAGAATTCATCTCATTTACTCACTGACTTGCACAATCAAGCCTGTGTATTTAAACCTCTCAATCCAAGTTGAGTATACAATAATATCTGATGTTGAAACAAAGAAAGCATAGATTTATATCAATCAAGTTCTAAGAAATCTTTGGACAAGTGCTACTTGCTATTCAGAAGACCAAATTCAATTCTGTCAAACTTCTGAAATGCTAGCTGATATCCCTAAACTCATTTGTACTTCTCTAGAGTCAGACAAAAGGTGCAGAGAAACCCTTCCTTTAGGTGCTCAGATATTGGGGCACAACAATTTTCAAATATTTCTCCTGTAGCTTCAAATCCTGCAAGTGTTGATAAATGACTGTTTTCCTCTGGTAGGTAAATTCAGTCCAAGGTATGTGAAATTTATAATCTTGCTTAGGTTATCTAATTCCCTTCATGTCCATGTTATCCCCAAATTTCTTTTTCTCTCTCTCATGCTCTCTCTTAATTTATTCTAATGTATGCAAAGCTGACAGCCAGAGAAATCAGGAGAATCCTCACAGGTCTGGCAGAAACCAAACCAACGAAAGAAAGAAATGACTGAATGAGCACGTGTGTCAGGTGTGGACATAACTGGGGCAGAGGTACATATGAAGGTGAAAGACCAGAGAAACAGTGCTGGTGAGAGGGAAATAGTGGGGAGGAGGCATCTCTGTGTTTAACATGAGGTGTCCAGTTCCTTGACAGCCTAAGTCTCTGTGCACTGGAGCGGACTGAAAACAAATGTAACAAAAACAGTTCTGCTCCTACAGGTGGGATACTGCCTCAGCTCACCACTGAGCTCAGGTGGGTTCACTGTTCACATCTTTTCTTGTTATGCTCATCTTTCACCCAATAAGCCTTATTCCTGGCTGGAATGTCTGGCCTGTGTGGCTATACTCAGATGGTAGTATCAACTAGCCACTCTCTAGGAGCATACCCTACAACTTACCTGCATTGCAGGAATCAATATCTTTCCCACTTGAGTAGAGACTGGCCTCTACCCGATGATCACTTTCTTCCCTTTGCACCTGGCCCCTTCTTGACTTTATGATTGAAACTTCAGATTCCACCTTCAGTATCTTCTCACATCATGGCACCTACATCCTCTCTTCTATACTCACTGGCCATCCCACTCCTACTGCCTTGGATATAACCACTTGCATTTCCCCACATTATCCTATAGGAATATGGCAGGAAAGAAGGTGATTGGAGGATAAAGAACTCCTGTCTTCAGTAAAGGTGGAGATGAACTATATATGTAAAGGAGTGTAGAGAAATGTTTTGCATCACTTCTCGACTCCACATGTATTCTTAATCAGATAATATTATGAATCCTTCCAGTGAGTGGTGGTAATTGCAGACTCTCCCATTGTTGAAGGCATGAACTAGGAGTTATCCACCAAACAGATGCCTCTATTCTCCTAGCTGGACTCTCCATCTCTAGACTTCTTACTCCAATCCTTCCCTACAATGTTTCCAGAAAGACATGTACACAATAGAAATCTCATATTATTCATCTAGTTCAGACACTAGAATGGATCTCTACTGCCCTCAAATAAATTTCAGGGCACTATATGTGGCTACGGGGTCTTTCATAACCTGGCACTACT
>NW_024351545.1:376472-612176 GCF_902729225.1 Pteropus medius
TTTTTTTTTTTTTTTTTTTTTTTTTTTTTTTGTATTAGAGCCATTATCAAGCTGAATTATAATGGACTATTTAGTTGTTAGTACTAGAAGAAGTAAGTTTTCTGAGGATAGGGACTATGCCAAGTTCTCGTTCACCTCTGTATGCCAGCACTAAGGACAACACTCGGCAGGTTCACAAAACATTATTGCTAAATGGATCAATGACTTAACCAATGCAGAGTCAAACTTTTTTGGAGATTAGGTATGGTTTAATACTTAATATGCATTGGAAATATGTGTATGTGTTGAAGTGACAAGGGGTAGACTTGTGATGATTATTTTGTGTCATCTTGACTGGGCTAATGGATGCCCAGATAGTTGATGAGACATTATTCCTGGGTATGTCTGAGAAGGTGTTTCTGTAACAGATTAACATTTGGTTCAGTAGGTTGATTGAAGAGATCTTTCCCTACTAATGTGGGCAGGCATCATCCAACCCGGTGGGTCCCTAAATGGAGCAAAGAGATGAAGGGAAAATTCTCTTTCATTTGGAGCTGAGATATCTACGTTCTCCTGCCCTCAGACATGGACATAGGAGCTCCTGGTTCTCAGTTCAGCCTTGAGCTGAGAGTTATACCATCATCTCCCCTGGTTCTCAGGCCTTTGGACTCAGACAAGAACATAATTATATTTACACGTATAGAAACTAGGGCTATCACATTATTGGAAATAAAACGTCACAGAATTTGTAATTTTTTCTTAGGACATAGGATTCATTAAAGCTGAAATGTAGAACATTTCACAATGTTTAGTTCATATTTTATCCCATTTCACAATACTTCAACCGAAAAGGCAAAATTTTTCAAAATGTGTATTTTATGGACATGCTCTCATTCTAAAGAATTTAGCCTATATAATCCTGGTTATAGACACCCAAGAACCTCTCTAATAGGAATAGGGCAGGGGGGAAGGTTAAAGCCTAAGCAGAATGGCCTTCTGAATATATATCTATCCAGCCAAACTTTAAAAAAATAACATCTTAAAAAATAAGAGCAGATATGAAAAACTGACAGCATACAGAGATTCCTGATGTGCCATGCATTCGTTAATTCTCTGATTAGAAGTGCATCCGATACCAGACTAGAGGCACCAGAACCTAATCCATGTCAGGCATTAGTAATCAACCACTGCACTATTTCTAGCCAGCCACTTTCAGCTAATGAGCATTAACATATAAAATAAGATCTATTTGTCATTTGTATTTTGATGAAAGCCCTTAGTCTAAACTTATTCAACTGATATAATGTAGATATTGGAATTATAGAGATAAACAGTTATTTCTTTCAGGAGGAAACTAAGAATAAGGGCAAGTATAATACAGTTTGATAATCTTATGATAATCTAATGACATGATAAAGTCATGTGCGGTTATTTTCTCTGACCTACACAGTGAATTTGACAGCGAGGGTTAGGCATTGTTGCTGGCCTGACGTTCCTTCCTTTGCAGCTTTAAATGAATCCCTATATTTGTGGGGAACCTTCACTATGCAAAAATGTCCTCCTCTACTACCGAGGACAGAGAATTTCCACACAAACACTTGATAATAACACCAAGTTCGAAAGCTCATCAAAATAATCATTTTGAAAAATTGGTCTCTTATACAGAGTGGAACCAAAACTAAATGTAATAGGATTGGCTATTTCCTGGGCCAAGACAACCACATTGTGATTACTTCTTTCCTTTCCCCACCTCATAAAGTGGTGTGTGGTTTGTGGGCTCATAGATTCAACACTGAGGCTCTGGTCAGGCACCAGAAGGCAAGGGGAAAGCGGGCTACGTGTGACTACAGTAGCTGCGGTAACCAGAAACCCTACTCTGGCCCCACAGCTTCTTGGGAAGCTACTGAAGCATTTAGGGGCATGGGATGGACAGCGTGCAGAAACTTACATGATAAATTATAGTAATAGTAAGGTTTAAAACAGTATTAAATCCTTCGAATAATTTAAACTGCAATTTGCCAAGGATTCTCTACCAAGCAGCAAAATGGAAAAATGTTTACACAAGAATAGCCTATTACATTCATTCTCCCTAAAATCATTATCCTTTCATTCTTTTTGTGGCACTAGTGGAAGACATTGGAGTCCGGCTCCAGACCTTGGTTAAGTTGGCCAAACTTGCTTATAAGAGCCATTTACTGGAGCCGAAACAATTAAAGTCTGTTAAAATGAAAAAGCCCCTGCCCTGGGATCAATTAATTCATTATGGTCTGTAAACACATTTAGATGAACCAAACCCTTTTCTTTCTGGTCTCCACCCAGGGAGCATCAGAAAGACTCTGCTCTCTGAGTTAGGGGAGACCTCTCATCAGGTAGGTTTCCCAAGGCAAGACTAAGAGTTTACCAAACGCAGACTTCAGTGGATACAAGTCTGCCTGTGGGAGAGTCAGCTCCATTTCTTTGAAGGTTTCCCACCCCTGGTCATTTGGGTTTGGTTCCCCAGGCACAAGGAGACAAGGCAGGGTGTGGGAAAGAACAATGGAGTCAGGTGATAGATGAGAAATGTCATTCCATGTCCTCCAGTTAGAATGGCAGAGCCTCAGTTTCCTCATCTGACTGGGAATTTCATCATAATCTCTCTACTTTCCGGATTTATCATAAGACTTCACAGGGAAGCTTTTTAGTAAACTATAAAATGATGTGTGGAGAAAGCCATTAATTAACACTAATACCGTTATCCAGTGTTACTACTGAAAGGATACCTTAAATGCAGGCTGGAGGGTCAACTTAAGGTAGGCAGGAGGCAGGAGAATTAAAATGTTAAATCAAGCTACAGAGACTGCGATTCGCTGATCAGCCCAGCAGCCAGGCTTACTGTCACCTGCAGAACTAAGGAAGATTTCTGCTGGGATTGCTAACCCATTTCCCACACCTGTGAAGGGGAAACAGAAAAAACGGTCTTTAAGTGGCTGCCCTAAACAAATAAAACCATTTGTTTCCTGTGGCTAAAACCCTGGGGAACCTATGGATTATAGGCTGGGGACTGCCAGCAGGCCTTTCATTCTTCCCTTTCTCTTTCCTCACTGTATGTATGTATCAAAGGAAATGGGAACTAAAGAATGACATATAAATGGAATTCCCTGGACACTCTGGGGTCCCTCTAACTCTCTGCCTCTGAGAGGAGACCACGCTCTGTCTGTGGAGTGTTACCCCTTTTCTAATAAACTTTCCTTTTGACTAACTCTGGCATGTGTGTTGAATTCTTCTTTCACTCTCCATCAAAGGACCCTCTTCTCTCAGTACAGGGCTTGGTCTCATTGCACTCAGGGAAATTTGCCCTGTCCTACATTTTTCTTCCCTCATTGGAAAGACAGAAAAAATGAGGAGGATGGTTTTATTTATTTTTTATTTTTTTGAAAGATTTACCTACATTTTTAACTAATTTCAAATCCCAGCTTCAAAAGCAGTGAGTTGTTTCATTTAATCAGCAAGAAAGCATATCCCACAAAAGGCAGCTCCCTGAAGGGGAAGCTGCTCAAACACCGTTTCCATGGCTGCCTGCTGTAACAATATTTTTTACTGAACTAAGCATTGCTAATTTTAGCCACAAATTATCTAGAAAGCAAGAAAGAAATAGATGAAAGGCAATTTTTACCTGAGCCACACTGAGCTTCTGAGAACCTTTACCAACAAAGCGATGATGCTGGAAAAAGCTTCAGCTACTAAGAACAATGCTAGAGCCTTAGGGACATTTGTCAGCTGCTCTCTATCAGCACCTGGATGAAGGAAGGAGGTACCATTTTCTTTATTTAGGAAGAAATTGAAACTCAGAAGTGAAATGATTTGATTCAGTTCCTAATAGCCTCTATAAGAAAGCTGAGTATCACCCAGCAATCTGAATTCCCAGCCTGGCTTCTGGTCCCAGGAGCCTTCCATTAATGAAACAATATTTGCTCTGAAGGCTAAGCTATTTTGGATTCTGGTTTTGGTAAACAGCCTCATGAGGGAATTTGAAATAGAGATCTGCATAAGGGGAACAAGAAGTAATATCTGTAACAAGGTTACTTTGATTTTGAACAAGAAATTGAGGTAAAAAATAGCAACCGACAGACTGTTCCATTCATAAAGATGTAGATACCGCTTAAATAAGTGACCTTAAATTACCTATAAAGGAATCATAGAAAGGTAGACACGTTAGCTACAGAGTCCTCCACAAACAACAGATCCTCCAGGCAATGATAAAACGTCCAAACCGTATTTGCATGGGGTGCAGAGGTAATTCTTACCTGGTCTCTGAGTGAGGAGGAAATGGATCCTTGGGAACATGGACTAGGTGGCCAAATTAGGCCCCAGCTGGCATTGTCTAGCTACTCTGGCTGGCAGTGAAGGCAAAAATGTGAATATTACCCTTGCCGCCTATTAAAAATCTCGGTGAGTTTCCAGGCCCAGGTCCTACCTAGGTGCACTCCCCAGGAGGTTAGTTGGTGGCTGCAACTCTGAGAGTAGGATGGCCTTCAGCAAAATTCAGAATGCTCGGCTGTTCTTCCTTCCTTTTCCAGGTCCTTCTTTTAGATCTATCATTCATACTAAGATATAGAAAACTAATAAAAACAGTATTAGCCCTCGGGGAATTTTTTTTTCCACTAATCTAAGCCAGAAGCTAGTGAGAATAATTGGCAATCATAGCAGCAGAAGGAAACCTTTTTGAAAAGTCTTCTAAGACACAGACTGGCTTCTTCACCAGGAAACCAGGCAAGCTGTATGTGTGTGGGTGGGAGTGGGGGGCCAGGGAGAATGAACAAAGAAGGACAGTCATGAGCTGCCCACCCCCTGAGATCTCTCATGATGCAGAGAAATTTTGATCCAAGATTTCTTGAGATTCCACAAGATCACTTCAGAGTAAAATCATAAAAGGAGGCTGGAGAATGACCCAAATATAATGTCTAGGAAGGCCTGTCCCTGAAAAAATTTATCCCAAACACAGAGTGGTTCCAAAGCTTCTTTTTTGTCTCAGGGTGCCATGTGACAACACAGATGGGGCTCAGGTACACAGCTCGGTGTGTAGTGGAGTCCAAGAAAAAATTTTTTCTGAAAGAAATAACTTCTGAGTAGCGTCTTAAAGAATTAACAGAGTTAATGTGGGGGTACGGGGTGGGGGGGGCGGCGGTTGGAAGAGGGGAGGAAAGAGAAAGCTTTCCAGGGATGAGAACTACCCAAAACTGGAGTCTAGAAATAGCATGATAGGAAGCCTTACATTTTTCCTCAAAGTGACTAGAGTGCCTCACTTACGAATATAGCTGAGTCCTGCAGAGCACAATGTGCCCTGCAGAGGAACCTAGATAATAACCTACAGGTAACAGGAGCCACAGGGAATCGTAAACAAAGGGAGAGCAGGGGTGTTTTCCATACTAGAGAGAGCATTCTGCCTGTGGCGTGGAGGATGAATTTGAGGGAGCAAAACTGGAAGCAAGTCATCATCATAGACCTCATCTTTCCATGTCTCTTTGCTTCCTTTAATGTCTTTTGTATCCATTTAGCTATTGTCATATGAACATTTATATAGATTTTTTTAATTGCATGGGAAAATGATTGCAATATGCCAGTAAATTAAAAAGCAAGATAAAATGGTGTAAGTAAAATTTGATCTCAACAATGTAAGTATGCAAAGAAATGTTACTGGAAGGAAATGTATCAAACTTTCATCAGGGGCTAAGAATTTCTCTTAAGAAAATAACCAGAGCTGGATAAAATGGTCTATATTTAAAATGTTCATTTTTGATTTATTTATAAGTGAAAAAAATTGAAGCAAGTTAAATATTTATTAATAAAGGAAGGTCAAGAAAATTATTGTAAATCTAAAGTATATATACTAATATTTTATTATAGATTTATAATGTGACAACATGGAAGAAACATAGATAAATGAAAAAGGAAGCTTCCAAAGAATTGTAGAACATGATCCCAAATCTGTATGTTTATGTTGGTTATATGAGTGTCTACATGTGTGTTTTTAGTGGGATGTATTTATATATTATTGTAAGTAAGAGCATAAGCTTGAGAGTCACATACAGTAGTTATGTAACATCTGGCATAGCTGTTCCTCAGTTTCTTCATTCATAAAATGAGGATATTGACAATATCTTCCTCAAAGGGTTATTGTGAGAAATACATTAATATATATAAAGTACATATAGTAGTGTCTAACATACTTACACTGTTAGCAATTAATTATTAGTTATGCAACAAAAATGTTAGAAAAAATGCATGCTAAAGTATTTTCAACATTCAATCTCCAGACTATGGATTCTAAGTGATTTGCATGCATTTTATTTTGTGTTATAAAATTTCCATAGAAGTCATGTGTTCAGTAAATAATCAGGGAAGAAAAACTTTATAAAAATGGAGTGATACAAAGGCTCAGGTGCTTCTAATTGGGAGTCCAATCAATTTGATAAAAGACTCCTAAACTAGGAATACAGGTGCTAATTTGAAGTCGCACCTTTAGGACTTCCATGTGTGTGAACTTGGACTGCCCACAGAACCTCTCTTTTATGAGTCTGAGCTTGCCCACCTATGGGATGTGAATAACTATATATCTCTTCTATCTTACAGCATGGCTGGCAGATGCAAGATAATGAATGTGGAAGTACAGCGAGAGCTATAAAACTGAGTATGCATGCAAGGATCTTAATGAAGTAATTTCCTCACTGACTCTATTCCTCTTTTCTCCACCTGCAAATTGCAAATCTTCTCTATGCAGGGGATCATGCTTATTGATCAGGTAATTACAGTAGCGTTTGCAGCCTTTAAAAAGCAAGGGGCTGTCTAGGATACATGATCATTTTGCAAATCAGCAGCTCTTGATCGCTCGGGGCAAGTCTGTGTTGTCTGGGGTTATCCGTGCCATTTTGCTTCTCTGCTTCTCTCTCTTGTCTGCCTTTGCTCATTTTATTATTTATTAGCAACTGGCTGTGAGGTGAGGAGGAAAATATAAAGGGGGATGAAACAGAAGACATAATGCAACTTTTTAGTGAAAACAGTATCAGTGAGGGAAGATACTGGAACTTGCTATGTTTTAGAAGGATATCAGTTAACCTGACTTTTATTACTTCCTTCTTATAATACTTTGGCAAAGTGTATGTACCCTTCCTACACACTCAGAGCTGTGTTCTTGCCACTTAAGGGCTTGAGAAACTCATTAGTGTTCAGAATGGGACTTGCATTTTCAAATTTGTTGATATTTCTCATTGTTATCCTTTGGGTTGAAAAAGTCTTCTCCCAGTAGGGTGAAAGTACCCCTAATGCATGTTAGCACTCCTTTATACATCTCACCTGTGATCTCATAAGTCCGGTCTGTCACATGGCCACCCTTCCATGACAGAAAGCTGCACCCACATTTGACTCTAGTCTTGTACGTCTGAAGGCAGACTGACATTTCCCATCTCAAGCTGGAGATGGAAAAGGCCCATTCTCCATAGTTATTCCTTCTGGGAATCATGCAACACTAGGTACTTCTCAAATTGGTCTCAACCACGCAAAAATTTGGGAGGTTTGGGGCATAAATCCCTAAGCCAAATCCAAATCCAGTTAATAACCAGTAGAGAGAGAGAGTCTTTCATTCAGAAATATGAGAATGTGCTATCACGATGTTACGATGGCTGATAGTCCAGGCTAACTTAGTCAGGTCTCCAAGTGACAAAAAGCCAACCTATAGTAGCTTAAGAAAAATATGGGTTCATTGAAGGAATAGCAGAGGATGCCAGGGATGCCAGGGGCTTGTACACCTTCAGACATTCTCTCTCTTTTATATCTCCTTTATCATCTCTATTTTCTTAGGCTGGCTGTCCTAACAACCCATGACGACAAGCATCACCAGACATTTATCTTTCAAACCTTGTAATCAGAGAAAATATTTCTTGCCTTTCTGAAGGGATCATTCTTTTTAAAGGGAGCATCTGTGTATCAGAGTGGCCGCTGGACTGTGATTTTAAGTTGTGGCCTATTTCTCATGATTTTCCTAATACATATTTAACACAGGTGTATAGCACATATGTAAACAGATACATGTACATGATTAAATGACAAAAATTTAGCAAGGAAACAGAAGGAGAGACTTTAGCTTTACTTGTTGCCCATGAGGGAATGGGAAATTTTTTGATGATGAGACAGAGAATTCTGTCTCTCCAATCTCCTAGTGATAGAGGAATGGCAGGTTACTAGAGAAACCTACTGAAGTCCTATCTGATTATTATCTATACTCGTTTCATATGTGCATTTAAAATTTTAAATTAACCATTTTAGAAAAATGCTTCAATAGCATAGAATCAGTATTTCTTATCTAATTTTAATGTAGAATGTATAAAGGTATAAATTTATTTAAATGTATAAATCTAAATAAACTCATTCAGGAACGGTATCTGAACCAGGTGAATGCAGCTAATATTTAAATTTCTGTGCTCATGGAATACAATGTGAATAACACCTGCATTTGTACGACATGGCAGCCTGTGTGTTCACATGTGTGCAGATGTGGTAGAAACTACACGTTGCCTACCTAATATCCATTCTATCCTTCTTTCTTACTAATTACATACTGAATTTTATTCTGGATTATAGAATGCCCATCTAAAAACTCATATTTCCCTGGTGGCTGGATGTCAATAGGATATGAGCAAAGGTTGTTATGGAGCATATAAGAAAATTCCTTTGCTCTCTCTCCCTTCTTCTTTCCTACTGCCTATATCTAAATGCCTGTATGGATAAAGATATGGTGCTCTAGCAGCCAATTTGCATAACTAAGAGTCATGGGAAGGATAGCAGAGAAGAAACAAAGAAATAACTTGGGTCTTGAAGACCATGGAGTGGAATAACCATACCTTTCCTAGACTGTCTACTTCCATGATTTTTTTGTAAGATTTCTTTTTTATGTAAGCCATTGATAGTTTGGATTTTCTCATTTATGTGGCCAGTTAAACAGCACACTTTGTAGAACAGGTATTGGGCAGGACCTATTATATCTGGATGGACAATCAGTGCAGATCAGGAAGGTCTTCACATCACTAAATTCTTTGAGATTTCTGAAATATTTATATGACAAGCCTTCTATGCATTAATATACCTTACATTTCTCCACAGTTATGCATAGAAGGAAGGCAGAAATAGAACTTAGGTATCCTGGCCACTGCTTTCTCTCTAATCTCCATGCTCAGATATAGAAACAGGTTCTTATAAGACCAGGAAAGGGCATTCTGGTGCTTTCCAACCACAATATTGGCCCAGGAACTACAGGACTTGTGTTACATGACAGTAAGAATTAGAAGGTGTGTACTTGGAGCCAGATATAACTGGTTTAAACTTGCATCCTTTTACTCACTAACTATATGGTTTTGGACAAGTTATTAACCACATCTGAACATGGATATGATAAAATCTTTTGTTAGGGTTTGGAATGACTAAAAATTCTAACTCTTATGAACATTTGAGTGAGACTTTGGACTGCTGTGCAGACACTAACTGAGCCCATAGCATGGAGAACCATGACCACCTATCACTTATTGAGTATACAAAGTGCAAAAAGCAAGTCATAGAAAAGTTAAAAGCCCAAACTGTAAACACATAAACTCAATACAATGGAAAAACCCAGACCAATAATGGTCAGGCTCTACTCATATCACATATTAGGGCACTCTTCTTCTATGGGGAGAAATCGATGAGAGAAAAAATGACTCAGGCTATTTTCTCACTCTTTCAAGAATTCTGAGAGCAGAAGTCTTATTTCATGGACTGAGGCAGAAAAGCAAGAGGAGCTAATAGTAGTTTGCCTTACATTAGGCTTTTCTGGGATGGAATGAGGATTAAATCATATAATCAAGTGTTTTTATTAAAAATCCCTGCATTCTCATAACACAGAAATCCTGAAAAGCAATTTAACTATAGCAAACATAGAACAGTATATCATTGTTCTGGGTTCTGCTGTCATTTGACTCATTTTCACTCAGGAACTATCAATCTACCCTCCTCACATGCTCATTTCATCTTGAAAGTTGAACAGGGGTTAAGGAAGTATAGAGAAAGGCTGCAAGTTGGCTTCTTTCCAGTTCATTTCTTAGTCTCCTGTGTGGACGCTTATGGTAGGGAAGAAAAAAAAAAAAAAAAGAATGCCATTGCTGTACCTCAATCTTAAATCTTATATTAGAAAAGCTTTCAGAGGGAAAAAAGAAAAACTTACATAAAATCTCTTGCCAAGAAGAATTGCACTGAAGCTTGAAAATGAAACTAATAGCTAGTAATACATTTGGGGTTATAGCAAGAGTCCTGAGACACAAATGCATTCATTTTATCTTCCAGTGTCTCACATTCATCTAAATAGTTGAGGGTGTATATTTGCAAATTCGCATGAAAAAAGAAGTAACATTCTAAAGTACACCCAGAGCGGGATGAGGGTTAGTAAACTAAAACTTTTTTTTCCCCAAGGGATGATGACCTAGCATTTCAGTGTTAAAGTGAAAATGAGATAAACATTTAGAGAACAAGGTGCAATTGCATTCCTGAATAACCAAATTAGGTCTTTAAAAATATTTTTGAGACTAACAAATGCCAAAAATCCAAGCTGATTTCAAAAACTAATCAACTTAAGACAATGCAGAGAGCTTTGGTTGAAAACATCAAAAAGTAATAGGATTTGAAATGTAAATACCAGGGATTTGTGTATATTATTTAATTTGTTTGTATTTCAGTGGGAAGGAAAAGTACAGCCTCTAACTTATTTAATATTTGTGAAATATTTGTTTGGCGCCTACCACAGACCAGGTACTCCTGTTATATATTGGGGATGCCACGTTTTGCCTATCTCTCTGTTCGGTTCCTCTCTAGCTAGAGAGAGAGTAGCAGTATGCGGGATTCTGAACTGGCTCATGCATAAAGGAGCCAGATTATACACATAGCCCCAGAAAAAGAGCCCCCACCCAGAATGTGTAGGCAGTGGCCAGCAAGGCAGTAATGAGGCAACAGTGACAAACAGTGGGGGGACATGCTGCACATCCAAGAGGCCCGGATATCATCCGTCTGGGGAAACTATGGCCTCTGGTGTTGATCTAGGCCTCAAATTAAGTTTAATTCTTATGTAGAACAAGTGAAATTTGAAATTTGTAGATAGAAGGAGAAATAATTATTTTCGATGTGGTATATACATACAGTAGAATATTATTCAGCCTTTAAAAGAAGAAAAGTCTGCTATTTGCAACAGCTGGATGAACCTGAGGACAATATACTAAGTGAAATAATTTAGTCACAGAAGGACACTTCTGCATGATTCCACTTAAATGAGTATCTAAAATAGTCATACTCATAGAAGCAGAGGATAGAAAAGTGGCTGCCAGAGACTGGGGGAGAGGGAAATGGGAGTTATTTAATGAGTATTAACTTTTCAGTTATGCAAGATGAATAAGTTCTAGAGAATTACTGTACAACATAGTATCTATAGTTAACGATATGGTATTGTGTGCTTTAAAATATATTAAGAGCACAGATCTCATGTTGTGTTCTTGTTATACACAGACACACATACATACATAAGGAAAATTTTAGAGGTGATGGATATGTTTAGTACTTTGATTGAGGTAATGATATCACAGGTGTATGTGTATGTCCAAATTCATCAAGATGTATAATTAAATGTGTGCAAATTTTTACATATCAATATGTCTATTAAAGCTGTAAAAAGCTTGGGAAAAGTACTTTTTTCCTGGAAAAAAATATGATTATAAGAGGTGGAGAGTTTGTTGGAGTATTTCTAGATTTCCACCTCTCTTTATTTTTTCTGTCTTTTATTTTCTTTTTGTTTTTCTTTCATTTTCTGTAACATAGAATTGAAAAATAGACTTTGTATTTCTTAATAGTAGAGTTTCCTGAATATCATGTATTCCATGTTTCTTGAAGTATTTTTTAAAATTTTTAAAAAGGTAAGTAAAATGTTCTAAATTATCTGTAATTAAAACAAACAGTTGTCACCTATCTAGCATCTGGTTGATTGCATGCATGCACGCACTTGAACGTGTGTGTGTGTGCGCGCACACGTGTGTGTCTCATAGGAAAGGGTAAAGATTAAAGTTAGGGCAAAGACCTAGAATAGAAAACACATTCTTCATTTCTGTTTAAGAAGAAAGAAGTAGTTTATGTCTCACCCATCCAGTCTAGCTCTAAATAAACAATGGAAAAATGAAGAAAGAAGATTATAGTAATACTACTGCAGACTGCAGCATCTATTGACACATTACATTAACTCTTTCTTACTAAGAGCTCATTCTGATGTTTTGGTTACTTTTTCTTCAAAAAAGAAAAAAGAATAGAAAAAATTCTCCTTATGAAGCTAGGAGTTAACAGGTTTTCCAAAATATTTATTAAGAATTAATTAGTGGACAAAGTGCATTTAAAGATGATATGACTGGATTCTTGCAAGTTCACTTGCTCTCTCAATATTTAAAAATAAGCATAAGGTTGACTGGAAGGGTATAGACATAGATTATCAGTAAGAGTCTTTTTTTTCTCTAGCAATTGGAAATACTTATCATAAAGCCTTAGTGAAATATAACTTAAGCTGAATTTTAATTAGACTCCAATGTTTTCTTTCTTAGGATAGCATCTGGAGAACAATCTGGCTTCATTTCCTACAATAAGATGCCTTTCGTGGATTATTATTTCAAAATATACCTCAGTCATTAGAATAGCAAAGTTATCGGCAACCAGAGTTGCCTGTGGTCATCAAATGAAGAAATGTTATTTTTAGTAGAATCATCCATATCCACTATTAAGATGAGAAAATGTCTATGTGACATGAATAAAGATTTTCTGATGCATTTTGACAAAACCTTCGATGGTAATTGATATAACTGGCTGTCAGAATCCTGATTTTGGTTTCAAACAGAATGTACCAGATCAGGGGAATAGGACTAGGCATCTATATCCCCCACATGGCTTACCACTTCCCTATCTACAAATGTTCAAGGTTCTGCCATTGCTTTTAGGATAGAGACCAGACTTCTCCTCTGTGTGATCTGGGCTCCAACCAGCTCATTCTCTCACCCCTCTGTTTCTCAAGCTTTTTTTCAACTCCTCCAATGTGCTACATTCTCTTTCTCTCATATCCTGATCTTCAACTAACCTAAATTTTCTGCTTGATATAATCTCTTCTTATTCTTTCTGTCACCTTTTTCCAAGTGTCTGGCTTAACTTTCTGGTATTGGGTTAAGTGTCATTTCCTTCAAGATGTCCTCTTTCAAACTCAAATTTGTGTCAGTTTTTTCCCCAAAATGCTTCTATAGCATCCAACGTTTCTCCTATCACAGCATTTTGCACTTGTTAACTACCCATCTCGTGTGTCTAATGTCCCTACCATAGGCACTCAATGAATATTTTTTCTGAATGAACAAATTTTAGAACATGTGATGAGGTAATGGTTTAGGAAATTAGAAAATGAAAATGAACAGGTAAAGTGTTAAGGAAAACTAAGCAGGTAGACATATTAGTAGTGCCAGCTAAGGGCTACTACAGGTAGGTGTGTCCCTGAGACCACAAAAAACCTACATGAAGGAGTCTGCCTTTGGTTTTCAAGTACTTAGTATGGGGATTACCATTCAGCACCCTGAGTCTTGTCTTTAGGGAGGTTTTCCAACACAAGGAAGAAGTCCAGTCCCAAAGGAATTTGATTGGGTCAAGATACCAAGGTAGAGACCAATTACTGAAATCAAAGTATAGTACAAATGTTGGGGCATCAAGAAAAGGTAAGAACACATCTATTAGGCCTGCAGCTCAAGGTTAGAGTGAGGCCAGAGCAAGGTAGAGAAAGTAGTCTATAGGAATCCTTGGATTTTCTAAAATTCAAGAAAATAATTGGTTCTAGAGACTGGAGGAAAAATGGGCCTGCAGATAGAGGCTAAAGGCCTCTTAATATGATAACCTGAGAGATTTGAGGACCAGGACTAAGGAGATCATTTCATCTGTCAGGTTATTCAATCATTAAGAAGGCGAAACTGACTTGACTAACAAGGCAACATCTAGTGGTTACTTTGCATGGACTATCAATCAGGCAATCCACTTGGAAGCCAGGCAAAGAGGCAAGGCAAGATTCCCAAGTCTACAGTGTGCAGTGTATTTATTTTTCCCTCAGATGGTTGTCTACTTTCCCCAGGATCAAGTTGTTTGTAAAGAACTTTTGTTCTTCTTGGGCCTATATGTTGGCGTTCTTGCCAAATAACATTCTTTAAGATATATTCCATGTCCTTTTCCATCTGAGTCATCAGATTGTTAGAGGAACTACTCTATGGTCTAAGACTTTCAGTGGAGAACTTGTTCATGGTACTTCACTAGATGCCAGTCTAGTGTCTATCATTTCTGCCAAGCCTCCAAATCAGGCTCAGTAACAAAGCTCCCTGGGCAAGCCAGAAAGGAATCATTTTAACTCAGACCAACTAGAAAAAAATCTCAACCTTAAGACAAAATAGGCCATACAACTAAAATTGCTGTCAAACATGTAATAGAATTAGGGACGTGATAACCCTGTAGAGAGTTTTGTCTGGAAATCAACACTTTCCAGTTTTGGACTTAAGCTCTAGAATTGGATCCAGCTCAAACTTCACAAACTTTTCCTTAATGTTGACATATTTTCCTTTCATCATAAAAAAAGGAGGGGACTCTACAGCAGTGAAGGCCAGTGCATTCGTGAGACTAGGGCAATAAAAGAGTTACTTGCTTTAAGAATTTCCAAAAAGATGTTCAATAATTTGAATGTACATCACAGGTTTTATATGTTAAATGTTGATGTTCTGCCTCTTTACCAGCAGCTGTGAGAAGAGGTAGATTTTTTTTTTTTTGAGAAAACAGGGAAAGCGCCATATAGAACAAGGGTCGGTGATTTTGTGTGTGTGTGTGTGTGTGTGTGTGTGTGTGTGTGTGTGTGTGTGTTTGTTTTGCTTGCTAACAACCTTCATCATTCAGTTGAGGCCTGTTCAAATATCTCCCTATTCCACCCAATCCTCAAGAAATCCTAAGAAATGGGTATTAGTGCTCTTATCTTTGGATAGATAGAGGAAGCTGAGTTATAGAGACATTAGGCAACTTTCCCAAAGTTACACAGCTAACCAGTGGGGATTCTGATTCCAGAGTCCTTTAGCCACAGAGAAACATAGCTGTCACAATTTTGCCTCATCTCAGAATCATTATCTCATCCTTCTGTTGCCAGAGGAGAGAAAAATATTTTCTGAATAGATGGCACTTCAGAAAACTAATTCCAGTTGTTCCACTGAATCTTCCTGCTACTCTGAAGGCATGTAAGGGCAAATGCACGGGGCAGAGGTAAAGCAAATGAAAATCTGGTGGTGATCTCGAAGCATTTTCAAGGCAACCAGAGCTCAATTAACAGGCTCATCAAACACAGAGAAGCTGAGCTGGGGGAAGGTGGGGGTGGGGGTGGGGGGCCTGCCAGCCAGGGAGGGCTTTTGCTTTTTCACCTTCTTCATCTTTTCACTGTCACAAACCCCCTTGCAGGCAGTCATTTCCCACTCCAGTGTCCTCCCACTCGTCACAAGGTCTCCATCCGCCTGACCATAATGAGCAATTTGCTCTAATCCGTGAATAGAAATTGCAATTTAATTCACTTTAGTGGCATTTCAAGAAGGGAGATGCTTAAACAAGCTATTTGGTGTCCTCTACATTCCTTTTGAAGGTTAATCACTACCCAGTATGCATACTTGAGCTCCAAACTACGTTCTTGAGAAAATGGAATAATTAAACCACAAGTGGCAATTATATGTATTTTAGTAGGCTTCTTGCTATAGCGACATTATTAAGTAATATCTTTCTAAGTTTTTAACCAGCTTTCAAATTTCTATATCCAAATGTGTGTTCTATATTAATTTCCATTAATTTTGTTCAGTATTGAAAATGGAAAGAGGTCATCATCATTTGACTGAAATTTGAAGTTGATATTTTTTACTACAGCTTATTCTCCCCAGAAAACTCTTGCTTTAGAAATTTGTCTCCACTTGAATATATTCTAACCATATAAACACTGCTTTATTAGAAATACTTCTGAATTTATTTTAGAAATACGGCGCTGGTACATCCATGTAGAGTGAATGCGTCACAGGCACTTAAATTCTGTATTTAAAGAATATTTATTGACATGGAAAATGTTCATAACGATATAGGTGGGAAAATATGCAAACTGTATGCAGAATATGAGCATCATTTTCATAACTTAATTCTATATGTGTACAGATATACACACAGGATAAATGATTAGAAAAAATATGCCAAATATCTCTGCATGGTGGCTTTTAGATAGTTTTAATTTCTTTCTTTGTAATAACTTTTATGTATTTTCTGCTTTTTGTAATGGATACATATTACTTTTATACTTTATTATTCTTATTAATATTTTATGGAATAAAGAAGTCTCTTATTTAATGCTCAAACTCTACAGTTAGAGCTAAATTATCCTTAAATATCTTACCAATTCAGTCCCCTCCCCAGAAATTAACACTGCTACTAATTTTGATGAACAGCAGGGTTTATCAACAATGGTACTATGGACATTTGGAGGAGGATAACTCTTTTGAGGGGTGAGAGGTATGCTGTTCTGTGCTACAGTTTGCAGCATCCTTAGTCTCTATCCATTAGATGCCAGGAGTGCCCACCTCTTGGTTGTAACAACCAAAAATGTCTCCAGACATTGTCAAATATTCTCTAGGGGATAAAAATTACACCCCTACCCTAGGTTGAGAACACTGGTGTCTAGCTACTAGGCCTTTTTTCTGCATTAGCACACATATACACTCCTATAGAAATAAATCATTAAAAAGTAAATGGTATTATTCTGTATATATCTGTAACTTGCTTTTTAAATTCAATGTTATGTCTTAGTGGTATTTATAAGTTAATCCATGTACATCTCATCTATTACATTAATAATTAAAAAAAAGGAATGCAATACAAACTTATAAAGAAGAAATGTATGCAATCATAATCAAGACAAAGACTTTCAGAAAACCATCACTCTATATAAATACAGTGCAGAAGGTGACTCTGGGGCATGTCTAACTCTCTGGTGAAAAGAAGAGCCCCCTGAAAGCCACTGTGACTGAGATGAAATTAAAAGAAATAATAAAATTATAGGATGCCTCATCTATGTAGGAAAAAAAAAATGTGACCCTTGCATTCGGGGCAGCAGTGTGCCAGTCCCCAGAACAAAGCTAGTCAAAGGCTCCCCAGCATTAATGTCTTCTCACGGTTACTGCAATCCAACAGCAGCCAATTCCTTCGTCCACTTTTCTTTAGTTAAACCTACCACTACAAACCTCCTTTCTTAATAAATATGGAGATTCCAGAACCCACATTAAGGCAAGATTTAAACTTTGAGTTCAGAATCAAAATTTAAGAACAGGATTTAGGTTCATTCCTCTCCCCAAGTGTAACAGTTAACTTCATCAAGAAAGAGCGCTGACAGCTCTCCAGAAGCTCCCAACCCCTGTGTCTCTCTCTTGCTCCAACTCCAATCTTTCCAGAGGTGATGACTACCCAACTTTTTGATAGACATATTCCTGCTTTTCTTTATAGTTTACTATGTATGTATGCATCTCTAACTAATTTGCCTATTTTGAACCTTGCTTAAAAAAATCATACTGTGTATTCTTTCTCATCTAGCTCCTTTCATTCATCATCACACTTGTGAGAATTATCTATAATGTTGACCACTTTTGTGATTTGATATTATTTACCAACCTATTTTTGTAGGTGTATTTGTTTTTGCAAATCTACAAAATTTATTTGTAGGTTCTATATTTGGATCCTTCCCATCTTAATTATTACAATTCTGCAATATATATCTTTTCAGTTCATGGGTCTTGAGCATATATGCATAAGTTCATGGGTCTTGAGCATATATGCATTCAGTTCATGGGTCTTGAGCATATATGCATAAGTTTCTCTAGGGTGTGTACCTAGGAGTGGATTAACCATGTCAAAGGATCTGTGTGTGATTTAAACTCTTGAAAGCACTAAAGAAAAGTTACCATCACTCCACATCCTCACCAACTCTTGGATGTCCAAAGCCATTAAAATGTTGATATGGCTCTGGCCTTTTAATAATATACAATGGAGATGGATCTTTGGAAACATGGCAGAGTGAGAGATATCCCCAGATCTCTCCCCTTGAAACAACAATAAGCTGAACATATAAAACTCAACAAAAAACAGCCAAACTGCACACCAGCATGTCTGAATGTGCGATCTGCACATAAGAGCTATCACAGGTCAGAACCCCAGGTGTTGGGCAATGGAATGGGAGTAATAAAGAAACTGCCTCTCCCAGCCACCAGAGCTCCCTGTAGGAGGAGGGGGAGGGGAGAAGAAGCAGTGAGTTCCTGCAGCAAGTTCCTGCGGCAAGTTCACCGAACAGCCCTGCCTGGGAAAGCTGCAGGGCTCAGTCATCGGGGCAGAAAGCAGAGAGTGGGATGAGCCTGCAATGGAACAACAGTTGAATTTTGCCGGCCACAGTTGCAAAACCAAGGCTGAGTTGCAGGCTCCAAACCCCAACCCAGAGGGCCCGTCCCCCCATACCCTTCAAGACTGATCACCGCAGAGCCCCAGGGAATCTGAGCAAACGCTGCCAAGACTGCCGCTGACACTGACAGGGACTGAAACTGACGGAAGCAAGCGTGATTAAATATTTACAAGAAAATTTAAAAAGCATTATTAAGACTTTATATAAAGCAGAGATCCAAGAGGCTTAGATGCCACCTACTGGAAATCAAAAGAAAAGCACCTTCTTTGCAACAGGCTAAATAGAGACCTTTAAATAATAAATCTCTTTTCTGGAAAAACAGCAGAATACACTTCCATTAATGACCAGGTGGAGAAATAGTCCATTAAACACCATGAACAACCAAGGTAACAAGACATTTCAGAAAGAAAGAGAAAATTCTCCAGAAAATAAGCTTACAGACATAGAAATATGCAACTTAAATGACAGAGAATTCAGGATGGTACTTCTGAAAAATTCAGTGAGATCCAAAACAAACCATATCAACAATTTCAGGAATTGAAAAACAACTAGATGAGCAGAGCAAGGAGATTGAAACCCTTAAAAAGAACCAAATAGAATTTCTGGAGATGAAGAACACACTGCAAGAGTTGAAAAATGAAATAGCAAATTTGGGAAATAGAGTCAACCAAATGGAGGAAAGGATCAGTAATATCGAAGACAGAAATCTAGAAATAAATCAGAAGGAAGAAGAGAGAAGCTGAAGAATGAAAAATAATGAAAGAGAAATTCAAGAACTAGCTGATACCATCAGGAAAGGAAACATAAGAATAATGGGCATTATCAAAGGTGAGGAAAAGGAACAGGGATTAGAAAGCATTTTTAGACAAATAGTTGATGAGAATTTCCCAAATCTAAATAACGAATGATTTGGAGCTTAGAATTCAAAAAGTCAACAGAACACCCAATTACCTCAACCCAAAAAGGCCTTCACCAAGACACATTGTATTAAATTATCAAAAATCAATGACAAAGACAGAATTCTCAAGGCAGAATTCTCAAGGAAGGAAAAAATGGTAACATATAAAGGTAAACCCATTAGATTATCATCAGACTTCTCATCGCAAACCTTACAAGCCGGAAAGAAATGAAATCAAATATTTAAACTATTAAGTGAAAGGAACTACCAGCCTAGAATAATGTACCTAGCTAAGCTCTCCTTTAGATATAAAGGAGAAATTAAGACTTGTACAGACATATGGAAATTGAGGGAATTCTCCACCACAAGGCCTGCACTACAGGAAATACTGAAAGGGATCAATTTATCTAAAACAAAATGACAAAAAAAAAAAAACATAATTAGGAGTAAAGCGACTATCAGGCAAATAGAAGCAGAGTGGAACCCATACTAAGAACAGGTCATTATAAGCTTAAATAATAAGAGAATTGTTATAACAATATACTAATGAACTTTCAGTATACATAAAAACAAATTGAGATAAAATGACTGAAAAGGGGAGAATTCAAAGATCCAAATTCACAAAGGGAAGTGGAGATAAGGCACGTGCAGAAGAAAATGGACAACTGTATATATATAACTATCCTCTATATATTTGTAATGGTAACCACATGCCAAAGTTTCAGAACCATTGTATATAACATAAAACAAAAAGGACCAGAGGGAAAACACACAAAAGCCAACCAAAATAAAGAAAACAGAAACACATGGACAAGGAAGCAATGGAAACACCGAGCTACCAGAAAGCAAAAGATAAAATTGCAAAAGAAGACCTCATATTTCAATAATCACCCTAAATGTAAATGGATCGAACTCACCAATAAAAAGGCACAGAGTTGCAGATTGGATCAAAAAAAACAAAACCCAACCATATGCTGCCTCCAGGAGACACATCTCAGTTCCAAAGATGAATAAATATGGACTCAAAGTGAAAGGGTGGAAAATGATATTTCAAGCAAATGGCATTCAGAGAAAAGCAGAAGTAGCAGTGCTAATATCAGATAAAATAGACTTCAAAATCAAAAAGGTAAAGAAAGATACTGAGAGACATTTCATAATGATAAAGGGAATCGCACACCAAGAAGACATAACACTTATTAATATCTATGCTCCCAATCAGGGAGCCAAGAAATATGTAAAGCAATTACTAACAGAACTAAAGGGAGAAACACACTAAAACACTATCGTAGTAGCGGAACTAAATACCCCACTGTTGGATATGGACAGATCATCCAAACAGAAAATCAGTAAAGAAATAACATCCTTAAATGACACATTAGACCAAATGGACATCATTTACAGTTATAGAGCCTTTCATCCCAAAAGAGCTGCTTATACATTCTTCTCTAGTGCACATGGAATATTCTCAAGAATCTACCACATACTGGGACACAGAGATAGCCTCAACAAATATAAGAGGGTTAAAATCATACCAACCGTATTCTCTAATCATAATGCTTTGAAACTAGAGATCAACTGCAAAAAGAAATGAGGAAGAAACACAAATACATGGAGACTAAACAACATGCTACTGAAGAATAACTGGGTCAGAGAAGATTAAAAAGAGAGATCAAGAGATACATAGAAACGAATGATAATGATAGTATAACAATCAAAACTTTTGGGACACGGCAAAAACGATCATAAGAGGAAAGTTCATATCGTTACAGGCCTAGCTCCAAAAACAAGAAAGAGTCCAAATAAACAACCTAACGCTTCATCTTAAAAAACTAGAAAGGGAAGAACAAATGAAGCCTAAAGTCAGCAGAAGGAAAGAAATAATCAAAATTAGAGCAGAAATAAATGAAATTAAAAACGAACAAACAAAAATGATAGAAAAAAATGCAACAAAGAGCTGGTTCTTTGAGAAGGTTAATAAAATTGACAAACTCCTGGCTAGAGTCACTAAAGAAAAAAGAGAAAGAATACAAATAAACAAAATCAGAGACGAAAGAGAGGAAGTTACAACTGACATTGTAGAAGTACAAAGGATCATACAAGAATACTATGCAAAAGTATATAACACCAAATTTAATAACCTAGGAGAAATGGACTAGTACTTAGAAAACACAACCTTCCTAGACTGAATCAAGAAGAACTAGAAAAACTAAATAAACCAATCAGCAGTATGGAAATTGAAACAATCATAAAAACCTACCAAAAAGTAAAAGCCCAGGACCAGATGGCTTCACCAGTGAATTCTACCAAACATTCGAAGAAGATTTAATACCTATTCTCCTCAAACTCTTCCAAAAAATCGAAGAGGAGGCAATCCTTCCCAACTCATTTTATGAGGCCAATATTACTCTGATCCCAAAACCTGGTAAGATAACACACAATAAAGGAAACTATAGACCAATATCTCTCATGAACACAGATGCAAAAATCCTAAAGAAGATACTAGCGAACCAAATACAGCAACTTATTAAAAAGATTATACACCACGAGCAAGCGAGCTTCATCCCAGAGGCTCAGGGATGGTTCGACATATGCAAATTGATTCATGTGATACACCACATAAACAAATTAGAACATAAGAATCATATGATCACATCAATAGATGAAGAAGAAGCCTTCAACAAGATACAGCATCCATTTATGATTAAAACACTTAACAAAATCGGCATAGAAGGGAAGTACCTTAACATAATAAAGGCTGTCTATGACAAGCCCTCAGCCAACATTATACTTAATGGTGAAAAACTAAAAACCTTCCCTCTAAGATCAGGAACAAGGCAAGTCTGTCCGCTATCGCCACTCTTATTCAATATAACATTGGAGGCCCTAGTGAGTACAATCAGACAAAAGAAAGATATAAAAGGCATTCGAATAGAAAATGAAGAAGTCAAACTGTCACTATTTGCAGATGACATGATTCTCTATACAGAAAATCCTTAAGGCTCCACAAGAACAATACTAGAAACAATAAGCAAATACAGTCAAGTCTCTGGATACAAAATCAACATTCAATAATCCATAGCTTTCCTATATTGTAATAATGAGATATCAGAAAAAGAAATGGAAAAAATAATTCCTTTTGCAATTGCAACAAAAAGGAATAAATTTAATGAAACGAGTGAAGGACCTATATAATGAAAACTATAAGACCCTATTAAAATAAATCAAACAAGATACAAAGAAATGAAAAGATATTCCGTGTTCTTGGATAGGAAGAATCAACATAGTTAAAATGACCATATTATCTAAAGCATTATACAAATTTAATTCAACCCCCATTAAAATCTCATCAGCATTTTTTAAAGAAATAGAACAAAAAATCATCATATTTGTATGGAAGCACAGAAGATCCCGAATTGCCAAAGCCATCCTGAGAAAAAAGAATGAGTCTGGAGGCATCATGCCGCCCAACTTCAAATTATACTACAAAGCAACAGTAATCAAAAAGGCATGGTATTGGCAGCAAAACAGACACATGGACCAGTGGAACAGAATCGAGAGCCCAAAAGTAAACCCATATTTATATAAGCAAATAATTTTCAACAAAGAAGCCAAAAACATATAGTGGGAAAAGGAAAGTCTCTTCAGTAAATGGTGCTGGGAAAACTAGAAAGCCACCTGCAAAAGAATGAAACTAGACTGTTGTCTATCACCACACACCAAAATTAACTCGAAATGGATTAAGGACCTAAATATAGGACCTGAAACAATAAAATACGTAGAAGAAAACATAGGAACTAAACTGAAGGACGTTGGACTTAAAGAGAATTTTATGAATTTGACCTCAAAAGCAATGGAAGTAAAAGTTAAAATAAATGAATGGGACTACATCAAACTAAAAAGCTTCTGCTCAGCAAAAGAAATCATCAACATGGTAAAGAGAGAACCATCCTAATGGGAAAATATATTTGCAAACAATGCCTCCGATAAGGGCCTAATATCCAAAATATACAAAGAACTCATACGACTCAATAACAACAAAAAAACAAATGATCCAATCAAAAAATGAGCAGAGGACCTGAACAGACACTTCTCCCTAGAGAACATACAAATGTTCAATAAATATATGAAAAAATGCTCACAGTCACTAGCTATTAAGGAAATGCAAATCAAAACCACAATGAGATACCATCTCATACCTGTTAGAATGGCTATAATCAACAGGACAAGTAATAACAAATGCCGGAGAGGATGCAGAGAAAAAGAAACCCTTATACACTGCTGGTGGGACTACAAATTGGTACAGCCGCTATGGAAAACAGTATGAAGTTTCCTCAAAAAACTAAAAATTGATCTACCATATGATCCAGCAATCCCTCTCCTGGGTATTTACCCCAAAGACTTGAAAACCCGTATCCGAAAAGATATTTGCACACCAATGTTCATAGCAGCACTATTCACAGTGGCCAGGACATGGAAGCAACTGAAGTGTCCTACAATAGATGATTGGTTAAAGAAGCTGTGGTACATATATACAATGGAATAATACTCAGCCATAAGAAGAGATGAAATACTGCCATTTGTGACAACATGGATGGACCTTGAGATAATCATGCTAAGCAAAATAAACCAGACAGAAAACGTTGAAATCCCATGATATCACTTATATGTGGGATATAAACCTAAAGGCAACAAATGAACAGGACAAACAAACAGAGACTCATAGACATGGACTATAGACTAGTGGTTACCAAAATTCTATAGACTAATGGTTACTAGTGGGGTGGGGGTGGTGGGGGAAGGTAGATGGGGTAAAGGGAGTCAAATATAGGGTTTAGGGGGAAAGTAAAGTGAGTAAAGGAGATCAAATATATGGTAGCTGAAGGAAACTGGACTTTGGGTGATAAACACACAATAGAATATACAGATGGCAAATGATAATGTACACCTGAAAATTATATAATTGTATTAACCAATGTTACCCAGTGAACTTAATTTAAAATAATAATAATAATAAATAATATACGATGGAATATAAACACTCTTGAATAAGACAGATGTCATGTAGGCCTCTGTCTTAGTTTGGGCTACTATAACAAAATACCATATCCTGGTATCTTATAAACAACAGACATTTATTTCTCACAGTTCTGGAGGCTGAAAAGTCCAAGATCAAGGTGTTGGAAGATTTAGTGTCTGGTAAAAACCTGTTTCTTAGTTAATAGACAGCTGTTTTCTTGCTGTGTCCTTACATAATGGAAGGGGTGAGGGAGCTCTCTGGGGCCTCTTTTATAAAGGCACCAATCTCATTCATGAGGACTCCACCTTTATGACCTAGTCACCTCCCAAAGGCTTCACTTTCCAATGTCATCATATTGGGGGTTAGGATTTCAGCATATGAATTTTGAGAGTACACAAACATTCAATCCATAACAGCCTCTGAATGGAATGAACACTAGATGAAATTATCTGAATGAGCGCCTCATCTTTGGGAGAGGTGAGACGAGTGCCCTATGAATCTTTCCATCTTCCTCTTGACAGAAATCCATGGGAGGAGATGATAACGGAGCTACCAATGGCAGCGTCTGGAGAGTGCTATTAATGCCCAGTCCCTAACCCCAGACGTTAGCTATAAAGCATATTCTGAATACTTAAATTATTATCAAATCCAACTGATAAAAACAAACAGACACAGGAATCTAGTTATAAGCTCAAACATTGGGCCATAATGGAACTCTTCCAATTTCCTCTCTGCCCATATCTGCTTCTTCAACAGTATTCCCCCTCTCAGTAAGTGACATCTTCATCCACCCTATGGTCTCAATCAGAAAAAAATCTTTCTACAGAATTCTCCCTCTCCTTGACCACCCACAGTCAATCACTTTTTCTCAAATAAGTCCCCTTCTCTCTATTCCTATCTCCAATACCTTAATACTTCAGTCCAGGCCACTTTCATTGCTTGCCTTCATACTGCAACAGGCTCCTAACTGCTCTCCCTACATCCACTATATTTCAAGCTTCAAAGTCAGGTAATCTGTTCTGTTTCACTCCATTAAACTAGCACAGCACCTGACACATAGTACTGTATTTGATTTTTAAAAAATGAATGAATTTATTCTTGTTTCTCTCCAGACTATTCACCAGGGTGATCTCAAAAGCTAATCTAATTGTATTGCTGCACCTTTAAACCTTTGATCGTTCCTCATTGCTTCATTACTTTTAGGATAAAATTCTAAGTTATTTGGTGTAGCTTTCAAGACTCTGAGTGATCGATCTTCCCCTGGCTTTACACTCAAGCTTTATCTTTTACAATTTCTACTCTTGGACCTTGTGCTCCAGTAATTCTGAACTCCCATCGGACCCCAGTACAGTCTTTTCCATCTCTTGTCTTTGGGACTTTGCACATACCATTCTCTTTCCCTGAAACACTTCCATAAAGGCTGTTTTCCTCATAGGAGTCATAAAGATTGTTTACAAATATTCTGGCTCTTTTTCCATCCAGGCACAGCATGGTTGTATTTCCTTGCCCTCTTATAATTCGGGTGCCCATGTCAATCCTTTTGGCTCGTGACACTTAAGCAGAGGTGACTTGCAACACTTTCAGGCTAGTGATTACAGAGTCGGTGCATAGTCATTGTATCCGCTTTGCTTCTATCTCAGCGAACCTGAAAGCCAGCTTAGAATCTCACTTCAGTTGGGCCTCTGGATCTGATCCACGATAAACACGTACAATGAGTGGGAAAGAAATCTTTGATCTTTTCAAGCCACTGAGATTTTGGAATGTTTGTTACTTCAGCAGAACCGGAATTATTCTGACTGATAACTCCCATACTCCGTAACCACGTCTCTCTAGCACACACGCACAGAAATGTGTTCTTCAGATTTCAGCTTTGATAGTTCTCCTTGATCCATCAGATTGGAGTCAGCAATTTATGAAGACTCAAAATATTACAAGAATTGAATACAAGAAAAGAATAGAACAAACTGGGTATTTTGTGTGTGTGTATGTGTGTGGAGAGTGGGGAGCATTCTAGAGATGTCTTAAGAAGACTCAGTGATGGGGGCAGATCATTTACATGTTCTTAACACTGGTAGTCATTAAAGACTTGGGGAGAAGAACACACTGGGCCCCAGATCTACTGTCTCTTTAAGAAGAAATGGAGAGAGATTTTAAAAAGAACTGGCCTGATTGAGAAACCAGGGATTTTTGTTATTTATGCCATACAATAAATGCTGGCCTTGAACAAGTCATTTATGATTCAAACTGTAGTTTTCTCAACCTTAAGTTGGAGTTTCCAGACTCATCTACGTGAATACTTTAAGCTCTGTATCTGTTGGGTGAGGAGTGTTGTTTCCATGGCTGTTCTCTCTCTTTTCTTCTCTCTCCTTTCCTCATTCCCTCCCTCTATTCCTCCTTCCTTCTCTCCCTCCTTCCCACTTCCTTCTCTTTCTCCCTCCCCACCCCATCCCCTCTCTCTCCTCTAGAGGAACCCAGGATTCAAATGTCTTTGCCCACAGGTATGTCTGGCCATCAGAAATGCTCTCTGATAAATATAAGAGATGACTTTCCTTCTCAGTACTACCAATTCTGCTCCTGAACATGTGTCCATATGCATGTGCATTACTTGCAAGTAAAAATAATCATTGACTCTTACCTATGACTCTTACCATTGACTCTTAAATTTGCTTTATAAAATAACCTTCTACTCCAGAAATGACACACATAGAGTCTGTTACCTTTTTATTTTATTATTTTATTTTATTTTATTTTATTTTATTTTATTTTATTTTATTTTATTTTAATTTTACTTAATTTTAATTTTATTTTTGGCAGCTTACTAAAGTGCATGTAGCTAGTTCCTGAACTGGCCTAGATATGTGTCATGGCTGGTATCACAGTGGGGTGGCCTCCTGGAGGCTTATTTAATGTGTGGATTGGATAGCCTCTGAGAAAATCCATCAGGCAAGATAGGAAGGATTTCAACTATGATTATTCTTTTGGCCAATCTCTCCCTCTCCCATTCTCTCTCTATTTCTACTTCCTCTGCCTCCTTCTCTCTCCTCTCTCACCCTCTCTCATGCGTACTCTCACCTTCTTTTCTTCTCTCATTAGCTTCTATTTTTGGTGAGTATCAAATATGACTTAGAAGTGTTTACTTTGTTGGCAAGTGGGAAAGAGATCTAGTATCATCATCACCATCATCTCTTCCTTTCTGGTTTGTTTTAAATATAAAAATAAAACAGATCATACTTGAAACCATGACAATATTTTTTTTAAAGAAAGAATCTCGTAAGCTTCCACACAGTTTTGGAGAAAAGAGAGGCTGTTGGCTTCCTCACGTGGGGTGATGAGCCTTTTAAAGAGGCTGGGATGGGGATGGCATTTAGAGAAACCACCACACCATTCTTCCCTGAGTTTCCCTTTCCCAAGCCTCTGTTCCCACAAGCCACTCTGGTCCCGCTTTTTATTCCTTTTCACTGCTCTCTTTACCTATATTTCACTCCTACAAGTCTTAGTTTTTCCCCAGCTGCAGGGCTTTTTGATAAAGATAAAATTACTGAGAGCTCTTTAGAACTGGTTGGTGTAAGAAAAATATACATTAATCACAAACGCCTTAGGTAATAGTTCAAATTGCAGTTGAAACATTATTGGGAGTATTTAGGAGAACTGAGAACACTTTTCAACATACCATTAAAAGGAAAAAAAAAGGAGTTTAAATTGTTTTCCTCGTTTTACTCAATCTGCTAGCTCAAAGCCAATAAATAGCACACAACTATGAAAGTCGATTTGATAAAGCTGGTATCATTTTAAGGTTGCTTCCTCCTGGAGCTATTATTTTGTAGCATATTCCTTTTCAAAGTAAACTTAGGGGTTGTTTGTGTATATTCAAGTATATCCAACATGGGAGACTAAAACAAGTATTTGTCTCAAGTCTGTGAGCTAAAAGAATCTTAGTATGTCTGCATTTTGAACTCTAATTTTTTCCACAACATTGCTTTCCTTTGGGCCCTTCAGATAGTTTCTTAATGACTTGGATGGAACAACAAGGATTAGATAGTATTAAGAACGCAGGATAATAGGGTAACAATTTATTATTGTACACAGTTCACTTCTCTCCAGGATGATTTTTAAATCCTATTCAGAAATTTATCATAACAGCAGAAACCATTTCATGAGAAGTTTTCATAATCTAATTCATTTTTTTCCAAGGTAAGAATAAATGCTTAAAAAGAAATATAAACAGTTGCACCAATGTCAATTGTGCCTATGTTATGATGAATATACAAAAATTAGCAAATTAAAACAAAGTAATGTTGCCATTTCTGTTACCTCCATAATAAAATGAAACTATTCACAGCTAACATTTATTAAAAAGTTACTCTATGTCAAGTCTGATGCTCAAGTTTTTATATTCATTATCTAACTTAACATTCAACCAACTTCTATGATAAGAAGTTATGAACTCCATTTTACAAATGCAGCAATGAATATACACTAAGTTTAAGGAGCATACATGTCCCTCAGCCTTTATATGGTAGAGCCAATATTTGAATTCGTGACTGTCCACCTCTAAGCCCATGCCTACTCTCAGCGTAAAGATTAAGCTCAAGAATTCTGGAATCAGTGTTTGGGTTTTAATTCCAGATGTACATTTTCTAGCTCAAGGTCTAGAAAGGTCATTACCTTTTTTGTTGTTGTCCCTTTGTTCCCTGCAGCCCACCCAAGATCTTTTTTGTTTTATTTTATGTTTTACTTTTCTTCCTCAGTAGAGCAAAATAATGGTAATTAAAAAATAAGCCTTAGTTAGGGAGAGGGGTATTAAATGAAAGCCAAATCATAGCAGATGGATTAGTAGCAGGCTTCCCCAACAATATTTTGCTATTCTCTATAATGAAGACAGCCACTGGGAGAATTAACTTGATTGAACCACGCTGATGCCATCTGTCATCTCTGTGTTGTGCTGTTAATGGGTTACCTAGCCATGACCATCAGCAGTCCTGGAGGCGATAGTTCCTTCCTATGTCAAGGGCTTTGATGGTATGGTCAATGCTCCGAGAAGAAGGGAAAGGGAGAAGGATCAAGAGAGTCTGAAGAAAAAGTGAACAGATAGGGAACTAAGGTTGATTGAGAAACTATTTGATTTGATTCTAATGATAACATCAGTCTTTCTATCCCCACATCCTCCCTTACTCTTTCAACTCTTTCCTCCCCGATTCCTTCTCCCTCTTCTCCTCTCCTTCCCCTCTTTTCACTGTCTCTTTCTCCTTTCCTTCCTTCCTTCCTTCCTTCCTTCCTTTCTTCCTTCCTTCCTCTTCCTTCCTTCCTTCCTTCCTTCCCTCTTCCTTCCTTCCTTCCTTCCTTTTTTCTTCCTTTTCTTTGTATTGTTTGGATTCTGCTTTTGCTTATGCTCTATTTTAGTACTGAGGAATCTGAGTCTGAAAAGGGCTTGTTTAACTGCTTAAGGTCATATGGTGGTTGTGATGGTGATTTGTACCAAGTTCACTGGGTTCATGTTTTACTTTTTTTTTTTTTTTGCTATACTCTGCCTAAAAGAGAAGCTAGGGGCCATGTGAGAGCAGGGGATGGTATCTGTCTAGGAAGACAGTGTAGAAGGAGAAGTGCCTGTAATAATAGCTGGCGGTACACCCAGTGTCTTGGATGATAGTTGCCTATTCTAGAACTTTGCTTATTCTTGCCTTCTACTTCAAGAAAATAATGTGTTGACTACTACCTGGGCTACTGCCTACGTTGTTTTCTTGTCTTCTAGACAAGAAAAATCTCAGCCATATCTTTCCCAGGCTTTGACATTTGCATTTTCAGACAGTAATAAACAATGCTGTCTCTTCGAGGGTTGGATTTCCCCCACCCTTGCTAAACTGCACAGTTGGCTGCATTTCGCTGGATTTGCAAATTTTGAAGATGGGAGCAACTTCCTTAGGGACTGATTATATTTTTCAAAAATCTGCATTTTTGTATTATTAACTCTCAAGGAGAAAAAAATAATAGACTTCCTTTCACTAACTGAATATTGCTCTGGGCTTGGTAGGTAAAATTAGGCTGTGAGAATAATAAAGTCCTTCAAGCATTTCTGTTATACCTTTTGGACAAGAAGGTATACAAGTTTGAGTTAAAATGTATAAAGTACAAGATTCTATATTATACAGGGGAGGGTTTTTAAATGCCCTATGCTTGTCTTGCCTTCCCTTAAAATACATTCACCTTGTCATTTTTCCTGAGGAAAACAAAAGTACTTGTCAAATGCCAGCATGTCTACCATGCCTCAGTGCTAGTTACCTCTGCCTAGTAATGATTGCAACTATTTTGCACAGATGATGTTTATGTGTTTGTTTAAAATGCTAAATATTTTTATAATTTGTTAAATAAAACAGTAACAAACAGCTTATGGATATATCTACAAGAAGACCAAATGAGATAATTAATGATAATCAATGATAGATGTATAAAGTAAGATTTCGAGTATATGAGATGATTTGTCAAATAAACACAGGCGATGGAAGGAACTGTTGGGATGGAATGTTAGCTTCCCTCTTAGTATTCAAAGACATTAACAGCCCTCTTGAACATTGAAGGAGGAAGCACATTTTACTTACGGGCAAGAAAAAGAACATTTATGAAGCAATTTCTCCTGATTGATGATTTGAAACAGTGAGGTGCTTCTGATTAAAATCCAGCCAATTTGTCAGGACAATGTTGGAAGGAACAGAGTTTCTCATTTGATTTCATTGACTCAACACATCCTGGGAATAACAAATACCCTGCTTTTCCCTAAACAACGAGAAGGCAGATGCATGCAGAATGGCTGCTTAATAAAAGCACTGTCATTTTTTTTAAAAAAAATGTCTGCTCACATTTCCTTGGGCATTTCAGAGTGGGAATAAACCAAGCACAACAACATTTGTTTCTGCAGTACAGCTACAATGCCATAAACAACCAAGGTAGAAGTAAATATTTTTCTGCTTTTCAACAGGAACACATTTCTGTTTAGCTCCCTGTTTACAAATATACTGTTCCTGAATTGGGTTTCTTAGGGACATCTTTGCCTTTTTCTCTTAATCAGAAAGGAAGAGACCAATAATGATTCCAGTAAGTCTAAGCACTACAGCACTAACCCTGCTGGAGAAGCTGCTGATTGCTTGACTTATATAAACTAAGTGGCCATGAATATTCATCTCATTCTGTTTTTTCCCCAGTGTTTGAATAAGTGCTTCACTTTACTAGAGCTATTTATGATATCTTGTAGGATTCCCAAGCAATCTATTAAAGAAGGAAAGTTAGGTTCAGTGTGGAAGAAATATAGATAGGCTTGAGGGAGAGTGTTAGCATTTCTCAACCCTGGAAGCAACTTAGACTCTCCAAGGAAGATTTTCAAACATACTTTACATAAATTAAGTCAGCATCTTTGGAGGTGGGGTCATTATACCATACTTCTTTGGAACTCCCTAGATGAGTTTAATGCACAACCAGGTTGAGAACCATTGCTTTACATGTTCAAGCCCCTAAGCATAGTTTTATAATCTGGAATAGAATGGATTTCACTGGGAAAAGGGTCTGAAGAAGCAGTTCACTGAAGATGTACAAATGCCCAATAAATATTTTAAAAAATATATTAAATCTCAATAAAATCAAAGAAATGCAAAGTAAAACTGCAATGGAATACTATTTTGCCCATCATGTTGGTTAGGTTTGAAAACTGACAATATTTAAACAAGATGTAAAGGACGTGACAAGTGGTTGCCTTGCCAACACCCATTACATGACTTAGCTGTTGTGAGCAACAATGTGGCAAGGGTAAGGGCACTCCACTCCCAGGGTTCTCCCACTGGTCATGCCCATCAGACTAACAGGACTCCCACATCCCATTCTCAATGTTTAGTGAACCTGGCCTAACCTAGCCTATCACAATAACTTTTATCAATTGTCATGGGACTTTTTCTCCTTTAGATATGAAAGAAGAATTACATCACCAGCAGCCATCTTATAACTGCAAGGAAATCAGACTGAGGATGAAACTACCATAGGGAGGAAAGAGTGAAGCTATGACCCTCCAGTTACATAAGTCAATAAATCTCCCTTCTGTTTAAGCCAGTTTGAATTAGTTATTATTATTACTTATAACCGTAACAGTGCTAATAACTTCATCTAATAAGGTTGCAATAATAAGGTACTAACAAACTCAGCTATTGAAGCTACAAACTGGAAGCAAACTTTCCAGAGGGCAATTCAGCAATATAGATCAGATACCTTAAAAATAATCACACTCTTCACTCTATGATCTCACTTCTAAGAGTTTATTCTACAAAGATAATCATAGATAGAGATTTGTGGTAGAAATCATTCATAACAGAGTTATTTTTAATAGCTAGAAATTAGAAATAGCCAAAATTATCAACTTAAGAACCTTACATAAGTAAAACTGGGCACATTTATATGGAGCAATCATTAAAATCATTGTTTTTAACAATATTTACTAATGATCATAAAGATGTTAAATACAAAAAAAAAATGTGTATATCATATTTTAAATATAACCCAATCTAAATAGTTATTCTAGCTAGTGGAATTACAGGCAACTTTTGTTTCTTTCTGTGGACCTTTCTGTGTTTTCCAAATTCTCTATAATAAGCATGTATTAGTTTTATAATCAAGGGGGGAAAATGAGTCTTAGCACACATGATGACTAAGTCCTCTCCCAACCTGATGTCTTCTTTATTTTTCCCAGAGGATATCCCTTCCCCAAGAATCACTCTTTAATCATTCCAGGGCCCTGTGAAACCTTGAGAAGAAATAGTCAAATTATGTAAAACTCTCCCTTCCAAGATTTCTAGCCTTCTCCATCTCAGACATGTGAGCAATGTTCTCAGCATCCCTGGGAGTCAGCCTTTATTCTTCTGGATCATCATGGTGACTGCACTCCCAGCTCTCAGTCCTTTCTGTGGCCTTCTAATCAGGGGGATGGATGGAGTGGGGTCTGGGATGGAGTGGGGCCCTTCAATTTTACTGCATCTCTAATTCATAGAATTTTCTGAAGACTTAAAAGTGATCTATTGTAAATTATTGACCAGCACCAAGGACAGCTTGACCTCCTATTTTCAGCAAACTCAATGCAGTTCAAAAGCATTATATTAAAGAATTTCTTGAAATCTCTGTTTTGCCAGAGTGAAAGTCCCAGTGCTCTTCTATGACTACTTTGCAAGAATGAATTCCCCCTTCACTGGCTCTCTTTGCTCCTAAAAATAAGGCAGAAATGTCTTTTATGCAACATGTTAAAAGAGGCTTCTCAGTGTGCCCAGCAGCTGACATCTTCAGCACATCTCACTGCAGAGATGGTTAGTTGGCATATATGCAGCTGTGCTGTTTTCAAATCCAACGTGAAAAGGAAACAAGAAGAGAGAAGGCCGAAGTTCAGCAAATCAAGAAAAACATCCCTTATCCTTTGAGTTGCGAAGTCTTCGCCAATCAGAGGGCCTGAACTCTGTAGTGGAAGAGTGCCTTCTATTTGGAGTGAGGCAAGGGACTCCCCACAAGAGCTAAATTCTTTCCTGGTTTCCAAATACTCTAAGTCGGCAAAGAAACTACTGTTGGAGAGGAACGTGAAGAGCTCCTCCATGGAGGCTGCTCTCAGGGTTCAAACATTGTGGCTAATGCAGAAAGGAGCATAACATGCTGAAAAATACCCAAGCAAATAGATAATCTACATCCACTGTGGTTCACACTCCAGATTAGTGTTTCTCAAACTTAAATGCCAGTCTTTATTCATAGATCTACAGTGAGATTGAACATTTCTAACAAGTTCCCAGGTGATGCTACAGGTCCAAGTGTTGACCTTTGAATAGCAGAATCCAGGACCAATGAAGTTTTGATCTTTGCTGATGCCAACAGATTCTCCATGGAACCCAACAGGGTTAGGGTATATGGGGAGCTGGAACTTCCAAGTAGCTTTGTGAGTGTTGTGATAGGAGACAGAGATAATGAAAGCAGCACAGAAAGCAGTGTGTCACAGTACAATGTATCGTGAGTAGTTAAAAGCGTCATTTTTGGAGTTGGAGTCTCTATGTCTTTCAATACAATCATACCTTAGGCAAGTTAATAAACATCTCTGAGTCTTAGTTTCCTTATTTGTAAAATGAGAAAAATGACTCCTAGAGTTTTGCGTGAGATAATATGCAAAATACTCGACATGGTAAATATAGAACCAGTGGTGAAAATATAACAATTGTTAATAAGATCATTATATTTATATAAATGGCCACGTTTGAGGACATGAGTATGTATAAATTAGTATAGCTATATAAATAGAGGTTTTACAAGGTTAAAAGGTGGTACTACTAGGAACGTGCTCTCATGTTTTCTTTGGTCCATGATGGCAGCAGCCACCTTTTAGCTTCGAAGTGCCTCTTTGTCTTGGGGCCATTTGTTGTCTTAGAAGTCATAACTAACTGTACCTTCCATTGGAAGAACATGATATTCTGTCTCCAATCTGTACATAAGACAGTGAAAAAGACCTGCCCCATAGAAAGGAACCACTGGTATTTACATAGGTGCCCATGGGGTGTTGGTCATTCTAAGATGACTGTCCCTGTAATGAGAATTGAGTAAAGAGCATGGGGTTGGGAGACAATTGAGATATTATCATTTACTAATACTTTATATACTTGCATACCTTATCTCATTTCATCCTTATGGCAACTCCATGACGTAAGTAGAAATGAGACAAAAATGCAGGAACAGAGATCCCATGCACATTTTTAAATTTTCATAACCGAAAGAAATGGGGCTGGGGATTAAAATCCAAATCTTTCTGATTTACCCTTCACATTAAGACTCTTCTGACCTCAAATGCTGCTGGCCTGGTCTCTGGCACACATTAGGGTCATTGCTTAAAGGCCTTTTGAAAATAAATACTCTCTTGAGCGTGAAGGTTCCATGTTTGCTAAATGGTGTTCTTCAGATCACAGCTGAATAAATGAGAGGAGATTATAGCTAAGAAGGTACAAATAGCAGTGGAAATAGTTGAAATGATTCTGGAGAAATGTTCACTGCTAAGAGAGAAGATGGGGAATACACAGGGAAGTTCTGGGCAGTTTGAGAGCAGCAGAGGGTCCAAAATGGTATGATAACTTCCAGATGGAAACAAGAGAGAAAGCCAAGAACACCTGTTGATCTCTCAATTTTCCCAGGATTCTTCCTAACCGAGCCATGCCCATACCCAAGGACCCAGTCCTCAGAACTTCTCTACTTCCTGAAGTTCTGGGACTCACTTGGAATCCCAGGGATCCTGAAGGCTAGACTATATCATCAGCCTCAAAGGGAGTTAAGCGGGCCTCAAACTCTAAGAAATTTAATGAGAACACAAAAGACTCCAGGACTTGGCTCCATCACCTTTGGTCTGGCATAGCTCTATTGGGCCCATGTGGAAGTAGCCAGAAAGAGCTGGTGTTCAAAGAAAGAAAACTGAAGTGGTTATGGAGGCAAAAATAAGGGACCTGGCGAATCTAAGGACTGATGTGGAGACAAGTTGATGAGCAAACAGGCTGCCTGGGCTCCTGTCTGCTGTGCAGTCTCTGATTTTAGCCATCTGTAAGGCCAGTTACAGTCCCTGCTCTGAACAGCATCCTATTTCTTAGCAATTAGTGCTTCATTTATATTTAAGTAACTTTAAATGGGTTTCTTTACTGGTGACCAACACTTCCTGACCAAGGCAACCACAGTTTCATTTGATCCATTTTACTCCACGGATGTTTTTTTCTGCTTCTGTGTTCTGTTTTTTGCACACAGATAGCAGCTCCTCAGCCAAAGCCACACAGTTGACTCCAGTCACCTACTGATCAACAGTAGATAGGCCCCAGCAAAGGGCTTTCTTATTAGAATGTTTCATTGCTCTAAAGGGCAGTCACGTGTAACTGGTCAATTTTAATCAAATTCTTTGCCAACAAACTCAAAAAGGTACAGGCTTAACTTTGTCCATGAAAATTGCTCTCAGTAGATAAAAGAAATTTTATTTAAATTGTTAGCAGTGTATATTTAGTGCAAATCTCTTTCAGTTACAAGAAGCTAAAAAGAACCCTGACTATCAAATCCATCTGCAGTAACTTCAACCCATTAAATGAGAACAATTTACCTTTCATCCATTGCAATCATGAATGCAACAATAAAAGCTAGAAATAATTTATGTTTTTAAAGTGAGCCAGAATTCTAATTATATCTTCTCATATCCCTAGCATAAATAATTTGCCTTTGATCTTCTATAGTATAGATGTTAAATAAAATTTTGTGCGAAATAAGCAAATGAATTAGAATTCCATGCAAAATCTCAATATGTTGAGGATGTTTCTCCTGATTACTTTCTTCATATTAATTCCAAGGAACATCTGTTGCTTGGCTGGTGCAACAGAAATATCAAGTTTCCAAGGGGCCAGCAGAACAAACAAGTGCAGTGACCCTGCGTTCTAGGCTCAGCACATTAATTAGTTGCATAAGCATATTTTTTATTAAGAATGGCCCATATTTTGCATTTTTAGTGTAGTCTTGATGACCAACTCACAGCACCCCAAAAAATACTATCACATTTTCCAAAATATATAATCTATTGTCCACCATTAGGTCTGGCACTGGGTAGTACCTAGAAATTTGGTTTTAGTCTAAGGTAACTCAAAATTCATTGTTTACTCTAAGAGCTCTAGAACTCCTGAGAGTCAGGGATTCTTTGGAGTGGCCCAAGAGATATAACTAGATTTTATGACTCTATGTCACTCAATCCTAAATCTAGACTCTCAAAACCAAGGGAAGTGACTAAAAACTCCTAGATAAGTCTGGTATGTTCAATCTATCTATTGCTTCCAAAAAATTAAAAATATTTGTAAGAATGATGATAACAAAGGTTTATATTGATATTCTGGAGTTTTTAAAGCACTTTTAGAACATTATCTCATTTGTTCTTCTCAAGAACTATATGAAGTGGTACTTTTCACTACGTTAATTTTAAAAACAAGGAACCTAAGACTCAGATAATCCTACTTATATGACTTGCTACTAGTCCCAGGACTAGTAAATGGCAGAGCTAGGACCAAAATCTAGATATTCTGATTCTTAATCTTCATGTTTTTCACCACTATATTTGATATCCATTTATTTGAACCTATTGTTCCTCAAGTTATTAAAATCCAATTTTTCACAAGATAGAATAAAATCATTAGTCGCCAAATTCTATATTTCTCAGTTAAAATTCATCACCAACTCCTTTAAAAATGTTCATATAACATTGTGACATTGTGGGAATTAGTTTGCTTTCCTGGGCTGAAGCAGCTCAACTATAAGTAACTACGAGGCCTCCCAATCCTACCCAGAAATAAGAAAACAGCATATCACCCTTTCTTTGGGCTACTGAGTCAAGACACATGCAAGGTCTTCTTGTGTTCCATGAGAATTCTTTCCTCACCTTTTCTTTTGAGTCCCTCAAAATTGCAGTTTCCCAGATGAGAAACCTCCTACCCCATGTATTAGGCTCCAGTTCCCTCTGTGGTATGCATGGAAATAATATGATCCCTACATTCAGCAAGGTATGTACTGTATAGCTCTGAATTTTGGAGAAACTTAATGAAACTCTGCTTAACCCGTTTCCTTATCTGTTAAAAGGGAATGACCATTCCTACTCCACATAGCTGTGGAGAGATTTAAGAAGGGATTGTACATGAAGGTGCCTGGCTCAGAAATTGTCAGTTCCCTTTCTCCCTTCCCTCTCTACTAATTACATAAGCCCTGGGAAAGCAAAGAATTTATCATATTCCTCTTAGGTGTCTCTATGATGTTTGCCACACAGAAGGTGCTCTGTAATTACACACTGAATGAAACCGAAAACTGTTGGGCACTAATTCCTTATTTCAGCTGCAGACAGAAGGGGAAAACCACAGACAGTGATGACTTTAGCATTTATCAGCTAAATTAGCAGCTTTTTCTTATAGTGTTTGTTCTTACTAGAAAACTGTCATTTAAATTGATACATATGCTGCTTTTCTTCAGCATTGGTAGGGTATTCTCCCAGGTTGAAATGAACCTGAGACACAGCAGAAGGGGTCTTTCCTGGGCACCATGAGAACTGAGGTTTTAGTCTTGTCCTTGTTTAACTGGCTTTATGATCTCAGTATGTCATTTTAACCTTAGAGTTTCAAATTGCCACTGATAAAATGTGCACATTAAATCTTCTTCAAAGTTGCATTCAGCCCTATATTTTGTCATTCTTTTCTTAAATTAAAATTGTAGTCTTAAATCATCAAAATTTCATAATTTGGCCACCAAATTATTGCATTAAAGTTATCATTAAGTCAACAATGTTCTTATAAGAGTGAAATCAACCAGGAATATCATTGTTGAATTTCGACTTTGGTTGTCAATTTTAGGACTCATGATTGCATAATTTGATTTATTTCAAGTCAAACTATTCTAATTGTTAGCTTGGTTAAATTAAGAAAAAATTTCTTCTGAAAGAATCTAATCTCTTACAGAAGAGCACAATGATATAAGTTCCCACATTGTAGTCTATCCACACTCTGGATACATAATTTTTATTCTTCCAATAAAGATAATGGGGTTATACAGATCGTAGGGATATGATGTTTTTATCACCTGACAAACAATAAAACCAATACTACATTCTCTAACTTCAGCTTCATTTCTCTAATTGATTTAAAGAAAAATTCATTAAAAAAAATTACCCATACTTGCTGTACCCAGTTTCCCTACCCTCATTCTTTCTTAAAACCAATTCAGTCAGGTTTTCTTTCCCAACACTCCACACTGGAAACTGTTCCTATCGAGTCGCCAATGATTACCATTTTGCTAAGCACATTGACAGATTCTCAGTACTCATTCCTCTTGATTGATTGCAGTATTGGATACAGCTTATCATCATCTGTAATTTCTTTTGCTTGGCTTGGAGCAGACCACACATTCTTGCTTTTCCTTCTACCTTACTGGCTACTCTTTCTTAGACGTGCTTGCTGGTTCTTTCTCATATTCACAACCTCTAAATATTGGGGCACTCCAGGACTCTTTTCTCTATTTAAACTTGTTTCACTGGTGATCTCATCCAGTCTCATGACTTAGATACTATCTACATGCTAATGACAAAAATTTATGTCTGCAGCATGGATCTACCCTAACTTCTAGTCTCATATACAGGTACATTTCGAAGATATTGTGGGTTTGGTTCCAGACCACTGCCAAAAGTATCACATTAAATCAAATTGTAATCTTTCTGCTGGTGGACAGTTTTGCCTTCAATATGTTAAAAATGCTACATCTGTGAATCGCAATAAAACAAAGAGCAATTAGACGAGGTATGCCTATATCCAACTGCTACTAAACGTTTCTATTAGAATGTCCAATAAATACCTCAAATATATGTCCAAAACTTGATCTTACCTAAGAACTTGCTTCTCCCATAGTCCTCCCCCATCTCAGTTAGTGGCGTCTAATGAATCAGGACAAAACTGTAGAGTCATCTTTCACTTTCCCCTTTTTCTCCTACCATATTTCTCATCCATCCTGTTGACTTTATCCTCAAGCCATGTTTGGATTCTAATCTTTTCTTATTACTATCTACCACTACTACCATCCTAGATTAAGTCACATCATTTCTCATCTGGATGACTGAAAAACATCTCCTGATTATTCTAATTCTGACCTTGCTCCCCCAGAGAACTTACTAAACACAGCAGCCAAGGGTATCTCATTGAAACATAAGGCTGATAGTGCTTTAAAATTCCAATGATCCTTCATACTGCTCAGAGTTAAAGCCAACATATTTACAAAAATATAAAAAATATACACAGTCTTTCTCCTACTTACCTTGCTAACTTCATGTTCTTGCCTTCATTTACTCCATTCCAGCCACACTGACCGCCAAGCACATTTGCACATGCTGTTTGCTCAGCCTATAATTTTCTTCTTCCAGATTTTTATATTTCTTGAGCCTTCATCTCTTTCACATTTTGCTTTGACTGCCACATTCTGAGTGAGACTTTTCTTAATAGGCCTACTTAAAATTACAACTTGTTTATCACCCACTCAATACTCCCTAACTTCTTTCCCTGCTTTATTTTCCTCCATAACGTTTTCCCTTTTTAATGTACTATATACCATAATTTACTTATTTGCTTATTGTCGATTCCTTCCCACTAGAAATATAAGCATCAGGTGGGTAATGATTTGTGTTTGTTTTGTCCATTGCTCCTGTAATGATACTTGGAACAGAGTAGGTGTTCAATAAATGTGTTAAATATTAGTCATGTAGAGACTTTGTCTAATAGTGTATATTGAGACTTATCTAAGCATCATTTTTTTCTGAAAGTCTCAAATGTAGAGTCATGTTTTTCTTCATGAGCGCTTTAGAATCCCACACAGTGGCAGAGATGACTTTCCTCTTCTGAAAGAGCAGGCCACAATGATCTGAATGCAATTTCAGGTCATTCCACAGTAATTTCTCCAAATAACAGGCAATTTATTTCTTTAAATTAGATCATGCCATTACCTCTTACTCCAATTGTTGAAGGTCAAAATCTTCAGTTCTGTTTTAACTCCAGTCACTTTAAACCAACGGTCTTGTTGTGCCTTGGGGCATATTTTCTGCCAACAGCAGAAAAAAAGCAGACATAAGTAGGTTTGTTTCGTTTATTCATCTTTTAAGACTTGGTTCAAACTTCATCTCTCCTCTGAAGTTTTTCTTGAACTCAACTCTTCCATTATAAATAACTTAGAAATCTTTCCCTCATTTTGCCATCCCATTAATATTCTCTTTATAGTACCCGAAATACATTATCATATGTATTTCTTTTAAATCTGTCTCTTCCATTAGAATGTAAGTCCTTGAGGTCAGGCCTTCTTTGTCTTCATAATCTTAATGCCTAGATAGGGCCTAGCATATAGTAGACTCTCAGAAGATATTGGTCAAATGAAGGCATAAAGTGAATGATCAATGACCAAGTGACTAAGTGTTGCTTGCCAGGATCACAGCCATAGAGAGAATGAGGTTAGTTAGAGGGATTATAGTAGGTATTACCATCATTACCACCATCATCATCACCATCATCATCATTATCAAATAACTATGTACCTGTTTGAGCCAGGTGCAGTGCTAGGCAATGGGTCCCCTGCATAGGACATTATTAGTCAAATTGAAGAGATAGGCATGAGCATACAAAGGTAAATTACAATAAAAGAGAGTATAGGATAAATGCCCAGGAAGTTAGATAAAAGAACAGTAGAGCTTCACATAGGGCGATCAAGGAGGGCTCTATAGAAGATATGAGCCTTCAATTGTGTCTTGCAAGACAAAATGATTGAACTGCTTGTACAAAAGAAGGAATGCTTCTCAGGCAAGTCTGACCAGAGCAAACCTCAGAGACAAGGACTATATATTCCCATTTGTAGGTAAGACATATTAGAAACAAAGTAACTGAAAAATGGGGATATTTTCGTAAGACTTATATTTTTATTTTCAAAGAACGTGAACTCTTGATGAAGACAAAATAAATGAGACATGATGGGATATGTAAAATCAAAAAAACTCAAGTTCCAGTTCAAGCTCATCCATGTTTGAGATTTTGATCTTGAGAACATTTCTCCAGTTCTTTGAGTACAGCTTCTTTGTCTGTAAAATAGAGAACTGGATGTGCCTTCACAGATTATATAAACAGGTATTGTAACTGTAGCAGAGTGCATAAAAGTGAATGCTTTAAAATGATAAGTGCAAATTACCTGTAGACTTTTTTCGAAGATTAGATAGGATTACACAATCAGGATATTTGTTAGCAGATCTGCCTACCTTCCTAAAAACTCCATCTACTTTTTAAGTGTTATGCAACTCACATGATATAAGCAAGATGGCTACTTCTACAATGCTGCTGGGGTAAAATAACCATTATTAAGTTTCACAGAGAACTCGTTGAATGCTAGGTATAGTTCAAAGAATATTACTTGGTCACTTCCTTTACTCTTCACAGACCTATTATTATTATCTCTGTTTCACAGATGAGGAAACAGAAGTTCATTTGGTATAATCCTGACAGATTGTCCCCAAAAACATCTCCTTAACCACCATGCTTACTTGATCTGAAAAGACTCTAAACAAATAAATTAAAGTCATGATGCCTAATAAAAGCTATAGTGTCTTTCCTTTGATATCAACAAACGTGACAAAGATAAAACAACTCTTCTTCATGTTTAAAATCACACAACAAATACAGTTACAAAAACAAAAACACCAACTTATTTCTAAAGAGCAGATAGAGCTTTTATAGCTAAAAGAGGTAAAATCAAAGCCTGAACATGATCAAAATCAAAGCCCGTTGCATGTCATGGAGCCCACTACTTTGTCATCTAAAATATGAACTTAGCATACAGTGTGTGAGAAAGTATGATCAAATTTTCACATTCTGCCTGTAGAGAACAAAAGGACAGACAAGGTGTCAATTGGGAAACATAGCAGAAATTTTATTTTAGTAAATAAATTCCCCAAGGTTATCACCAGAGAATGCATAGTTCATGAGTTAACAATGTTCACATCTCAAAAGAATTTGCCACAGTTTGTTCTTTGGCGTCAAATGTGCTGTTGGGCATGCAGTTTAAACAGTTCAAAGATTCCCAAAAATCATGAACAAAATGATATGTCATGAATGCAATCCACCCTATCCCAAAGTGGGAAATGAATCTCTAAAGATGATATTCATCTCTTTCCTTAGGACAAGGCACTCTTTACACTAGCCAGTTATGTCTGTTTCTTCCATAAAAGATCATGAGCAGCTTCTTGAAAGAAGATAAGATGCAGATTCACTGAAGTGCTTTTGTGCCTTTGTCAAAAATCAGTTGGGCATATTTATATGGGTTGATTTCTGGGTTCTTTATTCTGCTCCATTGATCTATGTGTCTATCCATATTCCAACACTGCATAGTCTTGATTATTTCAATGTCTTGAAACTCCTCATACTTTTATTTTCTTTTTAAAATTGTTTCAGCTATTTTGCTTCTTTATATTTGTTTTAGAATATTCTTTTATATGTACAAAAAAACTTACTGGGATTGTGAGAAAAAATTGTATCAAATTTTCAAATCAATTTGGAGATAATTGACATACTAATACTATGTTGAGTCTTTAAACCTATCAACACAGTGTATTTCTCCATTTGCTTAGATTTTATTTCTTTTCATTAGCATTTTGTGTTTTTTTCCCAACATACCAGTCCTATACATGTTTCGTTATATTTACACCTAAGTATTTTGTTCTTTCTTTCTCTTGTGTATGTGCTCAATACCCACATATGGCTAGTGGTTACTGTATCACACAATATAGGAAAATATTTCCATCATCGCAGAAAGTACTATTAGATGTTACTGGTCTAGAGCTCAGGAGAGAAGAAAGACGACAGATATAAATTTGAAAGTTATCTGAGCATTTGGAAGACAGGTGACGTCATTAGTGAAGATAATCCCAGAAAGAATTTGTGAAATAAGAAAGAAAAGAAGGCCTAGAACTGAAGTCTGAGAAGCCTCTAAGGAATAAACAGAGAAAGAAGATTTCATGAAAATGACTCAGGAGCAAGTGATCAGAGAGGAAAAAGAACCAGAAAACATTTGCTCCCCAGGACATACATATTGTAAGAAAGTGTGAAAAAAAAGGGATCAGAAGGCTTGAGAACAAAGTAGGAGAGGACTAAGAAAACATCAGTGGATTGGCAGTTAGATCATCAATGACTTTTGTGAGTATTTTAAACAACAAGGTGAGCTTAAACCAATGGACGAAGTAGAGAAAAATGGTTAAGGCAATAATACACAAAATGTAGGGTTTCTTTCAAAAAGTGTTACAGTAAATGGGAAGTGGTGTATTGAGTGTAATAACTAGAAAGAAAGGCAGGATCGAGTGAGAAATTTTTCTGAGGAGTGGAGAGGCTTAAATATATTTGTTGATTTAAAAGAAGAAACAGTGGAAGAAGAAGTTTAAAATATTGGATAGGGGGTTACAGATGATGGATGAATGCCTGCAGGAGATAATAAGAATTGAGATAAAAAGCACAGTTGGGAAGGAAGAAGAATTCTCTTTGAGGTTAGAGACACGAATGTCTGAAGGGTGGAAGGGAAGAAGTTTATGATTGGGATGACTTGAATCTCTACTGCATTTAGTGAATTGTCAAGCCTGATGATTGAAATTTAGGCAGGACTGAAAAGTGTCTTTAGTTGCCCATTTAAGTCTAACAGTTCAGCAGGGAGCCATCAGCTCTCTAACAATGGCCATAAATTTTGAGGACATCTCATTAACACCTACAAGCCATTGATTTGCCTGTCCACCAGCAAAGACATGACCTCATTAACATTTGACAGCTTCTGCTCTCAGGGGTTCAAGAAGCACAGAAATTATAACTCATATCTCCACACTTTCAAAAAGGGGGGAAAAATTAAGCAAAACTAAACACTCAGAGAGTGTGTAAGCAGGTTGATTGTGGCTAAGCAGAGATCCTCCAAATGCAACAGCTGCTTGATTATAGATGAGCGTAACTAGCCATTCTTAATGCGTAGAGGAGTTAAATAAGGAAACAGAATCACAAAATTGCCCATGATAAATTAGTCAGGCAGGAAGTGCTAATCTCAACAGCCAGTAATACAAAGTCCATTCTGGAAATCTAAATCATTATCTTCTTCACTGCCAGAAATTTAGTTTGTACTCCTGTCACTCAACTGATAATGCAGTTCCAAAGGTCACCAGTGTCCTGCTAATGGTTAAATTCAGTAGCTTTTATTCATTTTTAATTTTTCTCAACGTTATTTATCTATCTATCTATCTATTTATTTATTTATTTAGTTATCTATTTATTTATTTATTTAATTTTTTGCAGCTCTAGACACCATTAAGTGCCTGCACTTTTTTGAAAATGCCTGTGGTTTCTGTTAATCTCTGCAACCCTGTTTCCTGACAGTTCTGTTTTCCTTCTTTTCTTATAATTGTATACTTCTCAAAGCTCAGAGCAATCCTTCTACCTTTTCTTCAAACTATGTCTAAGGCAAAGTATGGGGTGGCGCAGGGAGCAGGCAGGGCTGGCTTACTGCTGATGGGTAAAGAACAAAAATGGAACTGAACTAAAGTAACATTTAAGGAGAACAGCAAAGTGAGGTGCAGGTAGACAATATGACAAAGCACATTAAAGTTAGCTTTTTTTTTTTTTTTTTTGTAAAGGGCCACGTAGTAAATATTTTAGGCCTTGATGGCTCTCATCTCCGGCAACTATGAAACTCTGCCATGGTAGCATAAGAGCAGCCATAGATATACATAAAGAAATGAATCTGGCTGTGTTCCAGTGAAACTTTATAAAAACAGGCAGCAGTCTGTGTGCTGAACTTCGCTGAGCCTGATTCCATTGGAGGCTAATGAGGAGGAAAAATTAAATCCAAGACCTATAGTCTGTAGGTAGGAGGGCCATAAATGTATCAAGTGAATCCTGACCCTGATGGTGAACAGTGAGTAAAACTGGAGAGATTTTTTTCTGAGAATCTGCCAGGTAGCTAAGGCTAGAACTCCCTTTACAGGTGAGAAAGGAGCAGAAAGGAGTGCCAAGTTGGTTAAGAACATCTCTCTTACAGAAATGCATCTGCTCCAGTATCTTGGCCTTAGGTGACCTGGAATCCATGCAGCATTGTGCAACGGACAAAGCTCTCTCTGTATATGGACTCAGGGGGGTCACAACTTGTGACCATGTAGAAGTTAAATCAGTCTTCTGAGTTTTAGTTGCCTAATACATAACCAATACTTCCTGAAAGGAGCTTTTAAGGAGGTTAGGTGAGCCCATATGAGCAAAAGTTTTAGCAAAGTGCCTAGCATATTGTGAGTATTGATAAATGCTGCTTGTCTTTCCATTTTATGTTTTTAGCTGGATAATTTTTTTTTTTTATTTGAAAAATCACATCGAACACTGAGAAGCAGCATGCATATACCAGTTATCATTCGTGTCTGTCTGCTAAGCCTGGAGTAACCTCTCTTCTACTCTCTGGGACCTAATCATGGCAAGTCATGCATCCTCCAGCCTCCCATCACTCCAGTCCAGCTTCCAAAGCCACTTGCTTGAAGCTTTATCCCCATGATACATTCCCAAATAATGTTTGTTGAGTAGAACAAAGCCGACTGCTACTTTCCTATCAAAAACTTTCAAAGGCCTTACGTAGCCTTCATTCAGGCCCTCAAAAATTGGGAGCTAGTTCTAGAGGGAAACAGAGTTTGAAGTTTGGGTTAGTATTTCCAGGCAACAGTACTGATCCTTTTTGCTCCATTTCAAGATCAGTCCCTAGTCTTCGTCACTACTCTCAATAAACTAGACTGGGAATATGGTTTCCCCCAAAAGAATATAAGCACATGTCACCACAGACATGTCTCCTCCTCTCCCTTCATCCTAAGAGTGATCTCAAATTTAATGTTATGAGCTCAGATCTGGACTAAGTTAGCTGGAATTAAATCTAAGCTCTGTCACTTATTCCCTGTGGTCCCATGAGCATTTTCCTTAACTTTTCCTTGCCTTGATTCCCTCATCTGGTAAATAAATACAAATAATAGCTGGATTGTTTTGAAGATGAAACAGAATAATTTAAGAAAAAATGCATAGAGCATTCTAACCCCTAATAAGTACCTAATTATTAGCTATTACATTAAATCAAGTTATCTTTCATTTTCTTATTTCTTCTGATATTATCACAAAAATAAAGAAAAAGTTAAGAGAAAATCCTAGAGGAATTTAAAATGAGATGAAGAAAAGTACATATAAAAATTGAAATTATCCATAATACTGTCAGCCAAAAATTAAAAAAACGAACAAAAAAAATAGTATTAATGTTTTAAGGTATTTCTTTCCAGGCTTTCTCTGGGCATATGCACATACATACCTTTTGAGATATGTAAATTTAATTAAGTTGCTCCTGTTTGATAACCTGCTCTTTCTTATCCTCTTCTCAGTTAACAAATATCCTGCAAAAATATTATTTTTATATGTCTTATAAAATATATATGTAATACTCCTTTATGTTAATGAACTAATGTATTTTAACATTCTTATATTATAACTGAATTTTTAAAATTATTCTAACCATAATTTCATGAACTGTTCCATTAATACCTTAGATTTATTTGAAAAGAACAATAACAAACATGTAAACAAATATAAATTTTGTTTTCTCTTAAATATCTAAATCTTTGCCATTGCAATTATTTTTAAACCTTGGGGTCAATGCTGTGAAAAGACAATGGAAGTCAAACTGTCTTTGTGTGTCTCATTCTCTCTCTCACTGCCTTCTACGACTTTGAAGTTGTAGCTTTCTTCCTTCCTCTGACAGGCATTAGTTATGTGAACTAAGTAAAGCTCCGAGTCCAGAGCTGTGCGCGGAATAAGCTCCATATGAGAAAAATGTCAAATATCTCTATGGCATGTCTTTGTTATCAACAGAGCTGTGCAAAATCCATGAAGAATGACTTTCTCATAAAATTTGGTTAACTGCAAATATTTCTTGTCACAGCTTCAAGATAGCACTAACCTTCAGTTTTAACTTTGCTAATGATTTAGAGAACATGTACTGAGTACATTTGCCTATCTCATTTTCTCTCCTCTACAAAATGTATTTTGAGGTTCTGGGAAAAGCCAAGTCCCTTTGATTTGCAAAACCCTTAGGTTTAATTTTATCCCATTTTAATATGGTTGAGTATCTCCTACTCGCCAGGCATGCACTAGGTGCTATGAGGGGAAAGAAGAAAATACAAAGGTAAAAGAGACAGATATCTTTGCCCTTGAAGAGTTTAAAATCTACTAGAAAGCAATAAGATGTGTGAACAAATAATTCTAAAACTAGGCAGAATGAAATAAGCTTAAACAAAGGAACATACGTTGTGCTAAGTGATTGAAATAGAAAAAAAGGAAAATATTTAACCAAAAAGAGGTCAGATTTGAAGTAAGCCTTGAAGGATGTCTAGGATTTTAATAAGGGGAAAAGAAAAAGAAAGACAGCAAAACCACTAATAAGTTCTTACTAGGCATTTTAACTTCTGAAAGGATTACACTAATGGCTTCTGTGTACACTGATTTATTTAACCATAGGAAACAACACCTTGACCAGGTATTATTATCACTTTTTACTAATGAGGAATCTAAGTAATCTATTTAAGATCATGCCCATAAATAATAGAATTAGGACTTGACCTAAGACTGCTTGCAAGTTTGCCTCAAGAATTTCTACACTGAAAGAACAATACAAGGATGAGAAAGAAATTATAAAAATGCACAGTGGGTTCAGAAAATTGCTTACAATGTCTGCCACATAGTAGATGGTCAGGAAATTGTATCTTTAAAAAATAATCCCTGAGATAGGTACAACATCTCTTTTCCTAAGAGAGGGGGGAAAAATGTATCTTTTAGAGGTTAGTAACAAACCCCAAAATTTCAGAGGCATTATATAGAATGGTTCGATTCTTGCTCAGGAAAATCTGCTGTAGGCCCATGGCTCGCTTGCAAAGTCCCCTCTTAAACAGTGACACAGGGATCTGAGCTGCTGCTAGCATCTTGATGCTACACAATCTAGAGCATCTACAGATTTTAAACTGTCTACACAATCCAGGGAGCCACAGAATAAAATGGAGAATAAAGAGAACTCACACTTCTTTGCTCTTCTATGCTTTGGCTTTAGAATGACAAACATGACATTTGCTTACAGGCTCCTGACCAGATCAAGTCACAAGGTCCACCCTAAAGTAATATTGTCTTCCTTTGTGCCTAGGAGGAGGAAAATGAAAAGGGATTTGGTAAATGCAAAGTATGGTTTCTGACACATGAGGCAATGGTCATTTGGGATGTATATACATTTATGAATTTAATATATAACAAAAATTTATATATGTTATTATGTGTTGTATATTATAACATATTTAATATGCTGTATTTTATAAATATTATATCATATTATATGTATTTATAATATATATGTATAATATAATAGCTGATATATAATAAATAATATATAAATTAATATATAAATAAATGAGGGTGCAGCAAGAAGTTGAGAGAGGTCATGTCTTATAGCTTCTGTTTTATCTGTGGCTATTGAGAAAATATATATCATAATTTCATAGAATATCCTGGTTAGAATCATAATTTATTTTAAATTGACAACAGCAAACATTGTGGTTTTGAAAGAGCTGTTGATTGAAATAGGCAAGAGGGTTGTCTAAGGATATGTAACAATAATTGGAGAAGATATTGAGGGTGTCAATGTCAGAATGCATATGCCATCAATTCTCACTTTTTTGTGGCTTTTCTTCACCTTCACTCAACAGATAGAAGAAGAGAGGTGTTTTGAGAGTGTTGGAGAGTAACTGAAGTGACCGGCTAAGGACTCCAGGCAGAAATGGGGGAAGAGAAAGCAGGTGCAGCTATATGACTCCCTAATAGAAAGAAACTGATAGGTCAAGACACTCATGGGAATAGAGAAAAAATAATAATAACAACAACAACAACCACAACAACAACAACCAGCTATGATGAATGAGTGAGATGAAAGATCAGGGAATGTGGTTCAAAAATAAGGAACTAGAATTTAGGATCTCAAAGAAGAGATACTCAAGGTGGTGATGAGGCCCAAGGAGGAGCCATGGTAGAGGAATGTTGATAATAAGTGTGAACATTTGTCTCAAGAAAAGAAATACAAATTCTGGAAATGAGTGTAGGGAACTCAAACAATTCTTAATGTCTCTACTGATGGCAAGACAAGAGATATAGATAAAGACAAACCTCAATTTTAGAGGGCCACAAGGCAAATGACATTCCTGGTGAGGCAGTGTCAAAAGATGAAAATGGCCAAAAAATATTAGAGAACACTGCTTTAGAAAGCATACCAGAACACTGGTGGAAAGGGTACCCACTAGGGGAAGGTGGATGAAAAGGAGTTGAGCTAGTTTTGAACACTAGATGATAGACCCAGCCATTTGGCAATAGCCCAAGAAGAATACAGGTATAGGACATGACTGTCATTAACTCACTCTAGTGATCAAGAGCTTTTGCATCTAAGCAACCTAAGGCCCTTGATCCCAATAAGATTTCCGTCTGGTCAGGGATTATCCTTAAAATTTCTCTTTCTAGAATCTGGGAAAAACCAGATACTTCTAGCCTTGGCCCCTAGTGAGACTAAAAGTAGCAGGAATTGTCCCCTGCAAGCTTCAGATGCCATATGCAAAGGGGCATGGCAGCCACTGGCAATGAATTGATGTAATGCAGGGAGCTAGACAGTGGTCTGTAAATGGCAGGGGCAACCAGGGGAGAATTTAGAATAGATGACCTAAAATAAGCAGAAGTCAAAAGCCAAATACCATAGAGAAATCCAGGTCCTCAGCTCTTTTCATTACAGTCAGATGTTTCTTGTGATGACAAGCCCTGCAGACAGTTGTTATACAAAGTTAGCAGCCTCTCTACCCTTGTGTGTTCCTGGCTGGGCTGGGCAATGCTCACAGGCTGCCACTGGCAAGCCCAAGGCATTGGAAATAGAAACAAGAAAGACAATGGGAGAAAAGAATAAAGGAAAGAGAGAGAGAGAGAGAGAGAGAGAGAGAGAGAGAGAGAGAGAGAGAGATCAAACAATAACAGAAAATAGAATAAAAGTGGGAGTAAAAATTGTTAAAAACTTTCTCCAGTGCCTAGGGCCCATGGCCTATCCTGAAGCCCAGGGGAACTATAACTCATCATGTGAATACTCTACAGTTTTGCCAGCTCAAAAAGATTGCATTGTTAGACTAAACCTGAAAAAGAAAGTATTTCTGGAAGAATAGGTTAGGGAAAAGAGGTGGAAGGCTGTACAAAGAAAATAAAAGAGGCTGACTTACAGGGCTGCTGGTGTAGTTAAACATTGTGTTAAATGCACAAAGGCAGTCTCATGGGTCAGGCATCCTAGAAGCAGAGCCTGAGACAGGGATTCTGGTGCACATAATTTACTGAGGGTGTGCTCCTCAGGGAACACCTGTGAACAAGTGAGAGAAGCATGACAGGGCAGGGGAAGGAGCCAAGGATGTGGCCTCAGGTAAAGTCTAGTTTAAGTCTGATTCATGGAAGGGGACTCTGGAGCATAAACTGCACCACAGATCATCTCCATCTTGAGGCAGAGGTCAGGCAGGCCTTTTGGAAACCACTTGCCCCCCGCCCCCTTCTGCCAAACAGTCATGCATTGGCCATGGGCTACTCCTGAGATGGAGGCATATGCCCCCCAGGCCTGGTGGCTCCCATCACCCACCTGAGAACAATTCTCTGGAGAAGGGGCATCTGTGATCCTTTAGCAGTTGTGATAGTTGCATATGTCAACTTAGCTAAGCTTTGGTCCCTAGTTATCCTATCAAACATTGATTGTTACTGTGAAGGTATTTTTATAGGCGTGATTATAGACTGTCATCAGTTTGCTCTAAGTAAGAAAAATTATTCTAGATAATCGGGGTGGGCCTGATTCAAGCAGTTGAAAGGCTTTAAGAGCAGAACTGAGGCTTCCCTGAAAAAGAAATTCTGCCTGTTGACAGTAGTTTCAGCCCAAGAATTCTAGCCTGCCCTTCCCGAAGGCATGCCTTATGGATTTCAGATTTCCCTAGATAGTCTTCACAATTGTGTAAGCCAATTCTTGCAATAAAACTCTCTCTCTCTCTCTCTCTCTCTCTCTCTCTCTCTCTCTCTCATCTATCTATCTATCATCTATCTATCTCCTACTGATTCTGTTTCTCTGGTAGAACTTTGTAAGAAACAGAAGTCAACTTTGAAAGCAGCTGGTAACCAGTGTACTATCCAGTAAAGGGAAACAACTGACCATCTACTAAAGGTGTCCAACCAAAGGAGCAGGTGAGAGCTGAAGTTCATTCCTCCCAGCATTTGCTAAGTCATGGGCCACCCTGGCAGGAGGAATGTTTGCCAGAAGGAATGAGAGACTTTTTCTTGTAGCAAAATCATGCTCTGCTCACTTTGAACCATGTGCTCAAATGGGAGTAAATGTCCAAAGTGGGAGATAAAGGGGCTTAAAAAAATTTAGTTCTGCCTAAAGACAGACAATAAAGATACTCAACCATATAAACCTTAACCCAAAACATTGCTCATTTATCAGCAGCTTACTTTATATTGCACACTAGAAAGAAAAAAATGCCAGTGTAACTTCCTAGTATCACTTAGATGCCTTGTGGTTCCCAATTTATTTCCTTTGCTTTTCTACACCTATATTTGAACAGACACTACCAAAAATAATGTAAAATTATGTGACTTCTTTCTGCTAGAGATCTAGCATGGATGATTTGAAGTTGAAAAGTTAAATGTGTCAGCTGAGAGAAAAAAAATTATTTTGTGGTGGCATCATCGTCAAACCAGAAAACACAGGTGAATATCGTGTGGTGTTAAATACGGTAGGAAGCAGACTCTATAATACATCCTTGCCCTCTGAATTCCTATCAGCACTAACTAAGAACACAGGCACAGCTAAGCCAAAGGGCACAGAGACAAGCTAAAGGGAAGGAACAGAAGAAATAAAGAGAGAGGTGGAAGAAAGGAAAAAATAAAGGGAAGAAAAGTCTTCATGTTGTATGTTAAGATAAGTTAAAACTAGAGACAAATTATTTTATTTCTTCTAATTGGGGAAGGAAATGTGTTTAAAAGTAGAATTTTATCCAAAAGAAGAGGAAAATCATGTTAACTTTCAATGTCTGAGGGCTGAAGAAACCAGAGTATTGAGGGAAAAGAGAGAAGCAAGGAATAAACAAAATGAAAAGCAAAATCCAGGAAATTCAAACTTTCAAGAACTCATCTTTAATATAAAGCCAAAGAAATTCTGAAGCTCGACTCCTTGCACACCTTTTGTCAAGTTCATATGGAGACTAAGAGGCAGTGGAGGATAGCTTAGGATAGGAACTGAGTTTATTGACCAAGGGACACAGAGGTTAGACTATGACCCAGGTTGGATCAGAGGTCAACAGCATTCTCTAAAAAGCTACCATCATTGGTTATGTGCATAACACAGTTTATTGCTTAGCCTTATCTGGTACAATTCTTTCTCTTTCATAAAAAGCTGCACAACTTAGCTGGCCAGCCAGCATCATTTGAAATTTATCTCTATCTATCTATCTATCTATCTATCTATCTATCTATCTATCTATCTATCTATCTATCATCATCATCTTTCTATCTATGCATCCATCTTGTGGCTAATTACAAAACACAGAGAGCACAGCCCCTACTCTCCCTGCAGAGATAATCAAGTCTGAAAAGAGAAAGAAATTGATATGTGAAGACATGTCATCTGCAGGGAAAAATAATTAGAAGAACCTTTATTACATTCTATTGACTTTCATATGGGTTATTTATGCTTTTACAATAGCCTCTTTGGCTTTCACTTTTGCACCCGTAGAAGTGAAGTCCATAAGATATATTTAACCTATTCACTGGTTTGGATATCTGAAGATAAGCAGGTAATATCAGTTATCATTTTAGATAGAAATTCATTTGATAAAGGCCTAAGTTAAAACTTGAGCAACCCCGAAATACAGTAGAGTCAGAACTAAGAAGTGCTGGGTCTCTTGGGCACGATCTGGGAGCCAGTTCTTCTCCTCTGTTTATTCCTACTTTCCTTCTGTAGCTGTGTGACATGGGCCATTCTACCCCATCTCCACCAATCTTCCATCCCTACTACTATAATTCTGGTACCTAATTACAATTTGTGGGAGATTTTTTTTCACACCACCAAGCAATTATCTGACACCATCTGGGTGTCCTACAATTTAACTCAAATCTGATACTATCTACCTAGAGATAGCATCAGATCTCACAGATTAAGGACTCAGTCATACAAGGCTGCCCCTCCCTCACTTTAGATGCCAATCTCAAGTCTGGGTTGTTACCTGTGTGTCTGACCAACAGACTATAGATTGGAGTTTCCAACAAGCCCCTCTTCGGTTAATTTGCTATAGCAGTTTACAGAACTCAGATAAATATCTTACTTACTAGATCACCAGTTTATTATAAACTGATATAACCCGGTAACAGCCAGGTGGAAGAGATGCATGGGGAAAGGAATGGAGAAAGGGAGAAGGGGGCTCAGAGCACCATGCCCTCTGCAGGTGCACCGCTCTCTCATAACCTCCATGTGTTCTCCAACCCAGTGGCTCTCCATAATTCATCCTTATGGGTTTTTACAGAGGCTTCAATAAGTAGGCACAATTGATGAAATCATTGGCCGGTGATAATTAACTCAATCTTCGGCCCCACCTCTTCCCTCCCCAGAGGATGAGGGTGAGACTGAAGTTTCCTATCTTCTAATCATATGGCTGGTTCCCCTGACAACCAGCCCCCATCCTTAGGTGCTTTCCAAAAGTCACCTCATTAAGATCACTTAGGAAATTCCAAGGATTTTAGGAAATATGTGCCAGGAACAGTGGATAAAGACCAAATATATATTTCTTATTATAAATCACAATATCACATGACCTAAAATAAGCCTTTGTAAAATTTATTTTAAGTATTAGAGGATCTGATACTGACAGGCTCAATTTGCAAATACCTTCAGAAATAAGAATGTATGAAAGAGAAAAAGCAGTCAATAAGAAGGGCAGTCAGGGCCAGCAAGTGAGAGACTGATTATACAAACAAACAATGGCCAGATCACACATAAAAACAGAACTGACCCCCAACCCATAGCAATCTGCCCAGGAAACCAACCTCCTTGTCTACAATAATCAGCCAGGAAGCCAGCCTGCTGTAACTCAGATTTGCAGGAGGCCTGATTGCTGTCACTAGTAACAGTCTAGGGAGCTAAACAATAACTGCTGCAACAATCCTTCCAAGTGACTTTATTAGTAACTGACAGCTTCTCTAATTCTTGTCCCTCCCTACTTCCAACTTAAAACAAACCAACCAGAGAAAGCCAAACGTGCATCCTAACCAATCACACGAGATGTTCTCCTCCTAGGCTTTAGTTAGCCCACCTATAGCTTTCCCAAGTCAACAGCCTTCAGTCAGGTCATATCTGAAGGCTTTCCTTTTTTCCACTCTAAAGCTTTCCCACTCTTCTGCTTATATTTGAGTTTCTGCCAAAACTCAAGTGATGGTGGCTCACTCTCTTGCTATGGCAAGCTCTAAATAAATAGCCTTTACTTATTCTCATCTTGTTGGTCTTTGTTTATTTCCACACAGTATAGTTGTACCAGCTATGTACTGAACAGCTAAGGAGGAACCATCCAAATCATGGTCTATGGAAAAGGTGCCCCCTAGAGTTATGCTGTGTACAACACATACAATATATGTGGCATTTCTGGGCAGGCTCAGCCTTGGTCCATGAAAACAGAGTAATAGAATAAACAGAGGGCCAAAATGGGTATGGCAAGTCAAACCTTTTATAGGTTAGGCACCTATCTGGCCACACCTCTCCAGAGGCATCAAGGGAGGTTCAAAGACAATTCAAATCCCTAGTTGCTTGCTCAGGTCACCAGACCTATGTAGACAGTCCAGGAGGCTGCCTCCCAAACCAACTGTTTCTTATGACTCAACACTGTAATCTAGCAGCACCACCATCCCTGCTTTAACCTTTTGTCTAGCAATCATTGCAAATGCCAGGCTCTCCAGACTGGGCTATATTCTTCAGATGCATGGATATTGGCACAATGCATCTGTGTCTGCTCTCTCTGTCCCTAATTTATCATGTTTTCCTGATTGCATCGGCTCTTTCCAACCTAAAGCTTTAACTACACAGTGTCTGTCTACTTAAATAACATAGAGTTTATGCCATTTTCCATGGTCCCAGACCTTAATTCCCAACAAAATTATTCCTTAGGCCAGAGGTCACAAACACAAAAAGATTCCTATGTAAATTAACAGGTCACCTGAATAAGTGACATGGATGAAGCAGAAAGCATAAAGAACTAGGGAAATTGTACCTCATCTAATGGGGGAAGCTAGGCATTTCAGCCAGTTTTTTTTTTGAGGATTAAAATAGACAGTAGTGAACTGGATCATACTGGTTTGCAAGAACAGATTGTGTGCATCTCTTCCACCTGCACTCAATAATGTCACATAGGTAGTTTGAAATTAGTCGTGGTGGCAATATTTACACTACAGAAATCGGCAAATGCTATAAATCAGTACTCTTTTGTTGTTGTTGTTAAGAGTTGAATGTTAAACATTTACCTTCACACCACTGCATATAGGCCAAGTGTTCCCAGATCCCCAATATATTAAAAGAAGCAGAAATTCAGATGTCTTATGAACACTCTCTATTTTTAAATGTTGGCAAGTCAAATAATGTTAAAATACCACATTGGCGAAACAAAACATCACTATGAGCCACTTGCCCAGAATCTCTGCCTTATACCAATGCTGCATAGCTTTGCTTATGGCTACAGGTCTCTAATTTACACCTATAAAAATTGAGCGAGAGTCTTGAAGGAGCATAAGTACACTTGTTAAATCCCAAATGATTAATATTTATCATGGGTGTTTTCTTCAACATCCTTAAATGTGCACAAACATTTATTATCATATGCTAAGAAGTCACTGTAGATATGAAAAAACTAATTTTAAAGCTGAATAAAAAAAGAACTAGTCTGTTAAACTAAAGTGAATCATAGATATTAATGACATATCCCTCTCTTAAATAATAATGTACCTTGTAAAGTAGTTGAAAGAGATAAGATTTACTGTAACATATTTATATGTATATATATGTATGTATGTGTATATACACATATATATATACACATCACATATGCATACATACACACACATCACACATACATACATACACACACATATATATACACACAAATAAAAAAATGAAAAACAATCCCTAGAAAATGAGTTGGCCCTTATATGAGCAATAAGGGAAGGCAAAAAGTGAAACATTATATTCAATATTACCTGAATCAGAAGAAATTACTAACTGTTGACCTGATGTTAACACAAGGACACTGTTGGACTCAGTGAGTATCAGAGAGTTTGACATCAGAGGAGATAAACATTCTGTCCTCTATAGTCCCTTTATGTCCCTGTCAGAAATATTTGGTTTAATCTTCCTCCCTATCTTCTGAGCACGTGCTCAAATCTCTGGCACCAACTATTGTACAAATAATATATGTTCAGTAAAATTTCAGTTTGTTTTGAATTTCCAATTTGAACTTTCTACCAACATCCATGATGATAATTCATTTTACCTAGGCTTAGGTGTTGTTTTCAGGATTTGATATTGTAGTAGAAGCAGGTTATAAAGATAAGAAAATCTCCTCATGTTAATCACTGCTACAATGAAATACTGAGATGACATTTTGTTCAAAACCTATAATGTAATTGGGAGCTATAATCCCTTGGCTGTTGCTCTTCAGTGACTTGTTCGCCAAATGAGATAGGAGTTTTATAAAGTTTAATAAAAAATTAAGAGTGAGAAACCATATATAGAAATGTCTACAGTACAGCAGCATTTTGAAGACTGAAATTTAATTGTGCTGGCTTCCCACTCCAGTCTCTTTTCATGTATAGTTGTTTGAAATGCAGAGTAAATGCTGCTCTTCTTTCTTTGTTTATGGTACAGATGAAAAATTCAACACCTAGTTTGCACCATAATCTGCCTTGCATACCCTTATAAATTTTCTATCTTTATTGCCAGCAGAACAGTGTCCTTGTCAATGTTGAAATGAAAAGCAGTCCAGGATAGAAATTTTTATCCTTTTACATTAGTTATGCTATTAAAATGATCTGAAAATCACCCTGACTCTGTTTCCTTTATTAGTGGCCCAAGCTCCAGAATAAAGATGACACCAAATTTCTGAATTTTAACATGTCATTGTAATTTAATAGATGAGTACGCTAGTCTTCATTAATATTCTGAATGCCTAAGTGCTCTAATAAGCAATTTAAAGTACTGCTGAGGCAGGAGAAGAAAAGAAGATCTCAGTATATTGGGTACTTTGAGATGAGCAGGTTATCAGGCAAGTACAGATATTTACATAATTTTACATAATGCACTTACAGGGCTATTTGAAAAATATTCATACTTAGGGTTCATTCATGGAAACCAAACACTGCTGGAACTCTCATGGCACTGTGTATTTAGGCTTAAAAAAAAATCTACCTTATTCCACAAAAGGTGCAAGTTCTTACTATAATAAAAACCAAAACAATGGCCAAGAAATTATAATGCTGATGGTGGAGATGCCAATGGTAATAAACACTGAGGGGATAACATATAGAAGCTAAAAGGAATCCAGTTAGATTCTCTAATACTCTGAATTCTAAGATTCTCAAAGTGATAAGATTCTAGTCACAAACTTCACAGCTTTGCTTAAAATCGGTTCCTCCTACTGAGACTTCGGTCTTACCTTAAAAGTAATTTCATCTGGAAATCTTTTTCCAGGCTGGGTATCTCTGCTATATGCTTGCAGAGTACTCTATGGTCCCCTATCATATCGTCTATCACACTTTGTTATAATTGCTTGCTTAACTGTCTTCTTTGACAGCCCCATGAGGGTGAGATCTTTTCTGTCTTACTCAACATTATATTCACAGACCCAAAAACAGAGGAGGGCATATCAGGATATAAAATAAATATTAATAGAATGAATTTTAAAAAAAATAAATATTAGTCCCGGACCTCACTGCTCCAAACTAACCTAAGTACATCAAACTTTGCTTTTATCATGATCAAATTTAAATGGCATGAGTCCTTACAAGAGATCTGGCTTTTATTTATGGCTTTCCACTATTCGTGTGATTATGGCAAGTTACTGCTGTTTTAGACTTTAGTTTTCTCATTTGCAGAATATGAATTTGTACTCAGTGGTCCTTTTCCATATTGAACAAAGCTGAATTCAACAACCATTCATTGAAATTCAAATATGCATAATGAATTAGAATCTGCTGAGAAATATTCATTCATTCAATAAATATTTATTGAGCACCAGCCATATACCAGACAATGTCTAAGTACTAGGGATACAACAGTGAAAAAAACAGAGATACTTATTCTTGTGGAGATTATATGCTGGTGAGTGGAGACAGTCCAAAAACAAATGTGTAAAAAATATAAAATGTCAGAAGATCATAAACACTATGGAGAAAATAAAGCAGGAAAGGGAGATAAGGGCAAAAGAGAGTGGTAAAGGAAGTAAGGGGAGGCTTTAATTTCCAGTAGGGTGGTCAGAGAAATTCATGCCTCAGAAAGTAACTTTTAAGTAAAGGCCAGAAGGTGGTAAAGAAGCTACCTATGTACTTGTCTGGAGGGTGAACATAACACGTAGAAGAAATAATAATTGCCGAGTCTTAAGGAGTAAACCTAAAGGATGACCCTAGCTTCAGTGAAATTGTCATTTAGTGAGTGGAGAATAATGTAGGGGAAAGCAGCTTTGTGTAGGCTGGGGTATAGTGGAGGTAGACCAGGAGCTGTGTTTTAGACCTGTAATGTTGGAAAGGCTAATAGATATCTAAATGGACAAGTAGGCAGATGGATAAATGTTTGGGAGCTTGGGTATAAAGTCTGAGCTCCAGGAAAAAAAAAGTTGGGAGTTATCAAAGCATGAGACTATTCAAAGTCTGAGTCTTTGGACATCCCAAAGTTGGGAAGTGAGGACAATGAGAAAGATTCAGCACATTAACAACCAATCAAACAAACAAAACAAAATGAACAGAACAACTAAGAAAGAGCCACCCGTGAGGCTGGCCAAAACGAAGAGCGCAGAGTTCTAGAGTCTATGAAAGAACAGTTTTTAAGAATGTGTAAAAAAAGTGACTGATAGATCTCAAAAGACATAGACTATGACTTAACCATTGGACACAGCATCGTGGAGGTCAATGGTAACTGACAAGAGTAGGTTCAATGGATAAGAAGAGGTAAAAGCCTAAATGAAGTGGCTTCAAAGGGAATGGGAGAAGAGGAACTAGAGAGAGCAAATACAGGCAAATATTTGGAAATGTTTACTATAAAGGAGAGAGAGAAATGGGGTAGTAGCTGGAAGAGAAATTAGAGTTAAATAAAAGCTTTATTTCAGATCAGAGAAATAACAGTCTGTTTTTAAACCGAGGTTATGATCAAATAGAGGTGGTAAGACTGATAATTCATGACAGAAAATGGAATTACTATAAATATGTCCTAGAGTCAGTGAGAGAGATTGAGACCTAGTGTGCAAGTGGAAGGGTTGGTCTTAAGTAGAAGGGTCAGTCCATCCATAATATCATGCCAGAAGACATAAGCGGGCAAAAATGCAAGTATGTAGTTAGCTGTGGTTGTGAGCACCTTTGGAATTTTTTCTCTTTGCTTCTACTTTCTCAATGAAATAGAAACAAGACCATCAGCTGAGATTTAGGAGAGTGGAGATTTAGAAGAGCGAAGATGTTGGAGGCTTAAGAATATAGGATACAATTGTCATCTAGAAGCGTAAAAGAATGAAAGAGTAAAAGAGTAAAAGAATGAAACACTAAGGGTTTATTTGAGGTTAATAGTTATGAAATTAGTTTTCATCGTATGAAGTTGGAGAGACACAAATATTCAGTTTATATCAATTATGTTTTCCCATCAAATAAGTTTTCCCAGCCATGTTCAATTATTGGGGTACAGATACAAAATAGGTGAAAGACTGAATTTAACCAAGGCTTGGATTTTGCCAGGCAAGTATGATGAATACAGTGGGGTTCCAGAGACTTGCAAATGTTTACAATGTAAGAGACAGTTTATAATGATGAACGATGAAATTTAAACTGAGTAAGGAGAAGACTGAGGTCATGAAGGGGTTAGAGACAAGAAAAAATGTTGTGAGATCAAAGGATTGTAGGTCCAGGAAATTAAAAGACAATTGGACGTGGAGTACTTTAGGGGGAGAAGTAAAAGGTGATTGAAATTGAGTTGACAGAGAGGTCAAAGTTATTGGTCATAACAAGATATAACCATGGGAGTGGGGGACTGGAATATTGAGGGTACGAAACTATTGGAAGTAGGGTGACCCAGTATTAACATTCTGGGATCTTGGGAGGATTAATGCATGGAAATGGATAACCCCAGGAATTATGATAGTAGCATTGGAAAGATGGAATAATAAAGGAGCTGAAATTTAATGAGTAAGTGGGGTGCTCTGGGGGAGGTAATGACTGGGATATTCTGATAATATGTCATTCGCAGGTGACAATATCAGTTTGGAAGTGGTAAAATAAGAGGACACTCAACTCGCCTTTATACACTGATATGTGGAATGTGAGAGATAAAATGCTACCACTTGAGAGGGCTATAGAGGAAGCAGAAGCACCAGGGGAAAAGAGCTAGACAAGTTTCAGTTGAGCAAGAAAAGAATATTTTGAGAAAATGTTTAAGAAATAGGTAATTTTGCTGGAAGTTGACTACGAATCCTGGAGGGCATGGTGAGAATGTTTCAGGAGTTGGAAAGTGAAAAGAGTTGATGTTTAAGAGTAATGGACTTGACGGGAGGTCTTGAGCCATAAGGAGGTTTCAAGGTGTCAGCGCCTAGCTGATCAAGAAGGAAGGATTTCAGAGGTGAGATACCCAATGAAAAGAATGCTCGAGAAGCCGACATGAGAATGAAACAACAGGCATCAATTTTATTGCGGGGAGTGGGCTTCTGCACGAGGGGACCGCATGGGCTTTATATATGCCAGAGAAAAATAATGGCATTCTGCCAGACACGTGTGATATAATAAGCTGAATCATACTTACATAAGTTAGGTGCAGGTGCCCTACTACATTAATGTAACATTCTAAATCTGGAGTCCTATCCCTCGCCGCAAGCCTGGTTCACAGCCAGACCTGGGACCCACACAAGGGATGGAAGAAAGAATGATCTGGGGATTCTGGGCTTTGGGAAGTTAGTATTTAAGTCAGTCAAAGAGATAAATAGCATAATGAAGTTACAGGGGAGTCATGAATATTGTTGGAAGGGCTAGTGAGGACTACACAGGGTTCTAGATCCACTCTTGATTCCAGGCAATTGCAATATGGAGATAAAGGGGCTGTGGTCATTTACAGAGCGCCTAAAGTTTGGGGCCTCCCTTTGTTCCAGGAATTTTAGTCACTCCAGAGTTCATTTTCCACTTCTTGTTGAAACACTCTTCGCTATTGGCTCACCTCATTTTTCTTCTATCTCACAGACTGCTCCCTTCCTCGTCTCCCTTATTGATACTACTGCTTCTGATTTACCTTTAAATGTTGAAGGGTTCTTTTTTTAGCTCTCTCTTATTCTCCATCTACACCATCTCCCCAGGAAAACAAATCCATCTCCATTGTTTTAAAGTCATATACAAACATATGAATACTGATTCTTTATCTCCAACTTGGACTTCTTTTCTGAGGTGCATTTTCATCATCAGAAGTTGAAGGATAGTCCAGGGGGGGAGATCAAATAGTTGAAGGCCTGTTTGCTGCCCACACCAACCAGGTGATCCAGCAAATAAGCAACAGTTTGTGTGAGCTGTAGAAGTGCTGCCTCAAACTACTGAGGTTTAGAAACAAAATGGCTGAAATTTTACTTCTACACTCCAAATCTCAGGTGAAAAATGTATCTTGGTGGCTCACTTTAACCAGAAACAAACAAGAAAGAGAAATCTAGAAAAGCTTAGTTCAGCCAAAGCAAATTGACACATTACAAAGCCACCACAGGACACAGCTAGCCAATTCGGCACCAGTACACCTCTTTAAAAGATAGTTAGCCTAATTTTCAAATAAAGACAATAAGAAAAACATGCTTCCACCTAACATGAGATAGTTATCCCACACACAAATAAAAACATGATAACCACCCCTCCCCCAAAAAAGGATGCAAAGTCCCTTATTTTATCTTTGGGTGATGTTCATTCTTTTAGCTATTCACCTTTCTGTTGCTTAAATCTTGCGTACAAAATTAATTATTATTAATTAATACACATTCTATATTAGATGGTAGTGAATGGAAAAGGAAGAAAGCAAGAATATTTGATTAATATATACATAAACATATAAAATTAAGGAAGAAATATTCATAATTATTACAGTCTTCCTTTCTGTATTTGTTACATTGTTGTAACTGGTGTTTATAACTACCTTCCTCTACTATCCACTTCATATTCCTTTTGCCCTCAGCAAGCAACTATGCTTGTATTGGTTATCTATTGCAGCATTACAAAGTCCCAAGCCCCAATGAATATTTATTACCCCACAGTTTTTGTGTGTCAGAAACCTAGGAGCAGTCTAGCTGGGTGATGCTAGCTCAGGTCAAGTAGTCTCACTTGGTTGCTGTCAAGATGTCAGCCAGGGTTGCCACAGTGTGAAGGCTTAACTGCAACTGGAGGCTTAACTTGCTTTCACGATGGCTTATTCACATGGATTTTCGTAGAAGCCTCAGTTCCTTGTTTGATGTTAGACAAAGGGTTGGGTTATTCACCACATGGAATTCCCCATAGGGCTGTGTGTCCATATATCACATCATGAAGCCTTTCCTGCAGAAACTAAGGGAAGAGAAAGATGCAATGTCTTTTATGACCTAATCTCAGAGTCACAGTCACTTCCATCGTATTCTATTCATTGAACAATAGTCACTAAGTCCGGTCCACACTCAAAGGAAGGGGACTTAGACTCCACCTCCTAAAGGGAGGAGTATCAAAGAGTTTTACAAGCGTAGTGCTTGCTCATCATGATTAGCTCAAATGGATTATTTTAATGACATTCTTATTGTTCTTTCTGATCTCTGTGGCATCCGCAACAGTTTATTTTATGCTCAACAGCTAAAGTGATTGTTTAAAATGCAAATCAGATCATTTGGCTTCCCTGATTGAAGCTTTCTAATGGCTTCCTCTTACATATAGAATGAAATCCAAATGGTTACCAAGGCCAACAGTCTGTTGAGTACCAGCCTTTACTGAAGTCACCAACCTCAGTGACTTCAATTCCTACCAATTTGACTCTCATCCTCTAGCCCAGAGCTTCTCAACCTTGATACTACTACTGACATACTAAGCCAGATAATTCTTTGTCCTGGGAGTCTGTTATATACATTGTAGGATTTTTGGCAGCATTCCAGGCTTCTACCCACTAGATGCTAGTAACACCACTCCAGTTTTGACAACCAAGGTCTCCATGCATTGCTAAAAGTCCCTTAGGGAACAAAATCACACTTGCTTGATAACCATTACTCTAGCCATATCTATGATCCTATAATGTGACAATTTATTATAATTTTTATTATGTTAACATGATTATACATTTATTTTTTCAAGTTTATTGTCCACCTCCTCTTTCCCCGAATACAAATACCGCAGGAATAGGGCTTTATCTCTCTGGTTCATTCTGGTTTCCCCGGGGGCCTGAATGGTGCTCAAAAATTCTTTATTAAATACTGAATGAATGCTTCTCTCAATTTGGAATTCATTAATGTCCCCGTTTTCCCTTTTCCATGCATATATTTTATCTGAAAAACCCAATACAAATGTAACCTCTCCCAGGAATCCTTCCATCAACCTAAGAAAACATTGTTTATATCCCTATTCAATACATATTTTATTTTATACAGTTTTCATATCTGTCTTCTTTTCTGGTCATAAGCAACTTGCATCTCAAGCACATTACCTGGCAACACGCTTTAAAAAAAAGAGAGACTGAAATTGTTTACACTAAGACATACATATGTGATTTATGGTTAACAAAATATTAGTATTTGAAAATCAAAACCACAAAGGCAGAGGAAGTAAATATGTTGCTCATAAAATCAGTATACTTTCATTACTCCGCAGCAAATTAGACTGTGAGATTTTTGGAATTCAAGACAAACAAATGGAACTATAAAATCTTCTATATAATCCAAAGGTTACTTATTTAAGAGAAATATTTTTTCAACACAAAATTCAAAATTGCATTTCTCATATATAGAAATATATATTAGGTCATGATATTCTCAAATTAAGGTTAACAACAGATACAGAAGCAGTTTCCATGGGGCACTATGGTAGGCTAAATAATGAGGCCGAAAGATATTTACTACTTAATCCCTGGAACCTGTGATTATTGCTTTATATGGCAAAAGAGTGAATATTACCTTATATGGCAAAAGATGTGAATATTACCTATATGGCAAAAGATGTTAAATTAAGGCTCTTGATATGGGGAGATTATCCTGAATTATCTAAGGGGACCTTAAATATAATCACGAGCACCCTTATAAGAGGTAGGCAAAGGGAGATATTGCTCTACAAGAGAGGTGATGTGACAGAAGCAGAGACATTTGAAGATTCTATGTTGCTGGCTTTTAAGATGGAGGAAGAAGCCATAAACTAAGGAATGCAGGCAATGCAGATCTAGAAGCTGGAAAAGGATTCTCTCCTAGAGCCATCTAAGGGAGCATCCTGCCCTGGGTCACCTGACACCTTGACTGAGCCCAACAATACTAATTTCTGAATTCAGACTTCTAGAACTGTAAGAGAATAAATTTGTGTGGTTTTAAGACACGAAATTTGTAATAATTTGTTACAACAGCCATAGGAAACTAATACAGGCTCTTTATTATAATGACCTATACAATAAAAGTTGATATCCAAGTGTAACACCGTGTGTGATTTTGAAGTGAAGATCATTTTGCAGAAGGATAGGTAATATTGTCTAATTGCTAAATTAATATAAACATAGGCCTTATAACCTAAAAGTGACAATTAACTTGTGTCCTTTAGAGTACCTCCTCTTCAAATAGCTTTGGAGTAGAAGAAACTATTCATAAGGAATAGGAAGTATAACTAATGTACCTTGACCATGTGAATTAAATCAACAATATCATATAACTAACTGTAACTATATTCTCAAACTACCTTAAAAGGGAAAAAAATGACTTTATCAGGAAGAATACTTAATTACTTGACTTCAAGCATGGTTGGATCCTGGGGTTTACATAATTTCATATGGTCTCTCTTTAAATCTCTCAATTTGAATTCCCTGAGAAATGACTATTATAAAATGCAGAACAGCAAAGTCCTGATAACAGGTCTACAAATATGTGGCCACCAGACCAGTTATTCTATTCTGCCATTTTTTGAGGCTAATAAAACAGTCTTTCTTATTGATCTTGTTGTTCCATTAAGCAGAAATGCTCCCAAGGACAGTTCCGAATGTGGAAATAAATGAGGGACATGTAAATAAAACTTGTCATCTCAGCATCTGGACACAATAATTAAACATCTTGGGATTTGGAGATTCAGTCTCTACTGGCATCTGTTCAGCAAAGTTATTTCTTTATGCTTATCACATAACTCAGAGATATTTCTTTTTGATATCATGAAGGAAAAATGGATTTTGACAATATATTATTGTATTAAAATAGGCGTTGAGAATGAAAATTTAATAATGATAAATGAAATACTGAACATAGGAGGAGGTATCCTGCAATGTTTGACAACGAGGATATTAGATTCAGGTGAATTTGCATTTGAGTCTGAGACTAGCACTTGCTGTTTGTGCTAACTTAGGCAAATTATTGGACCTCCCTCAGTCTGTTATTTAATATACAAAATACAGCTGACAATAATAATGATACATATTCATAGGTTTTCTTGAAGGATGAAATGAGAAAACAATTGCAAACTGCTTAGCACAGCTCCTGCTTAGCACATAACAAATATCCAATAAGTGGTAATTATTAGTAGTATAAACCATTAATGGCTAACATCAATAGGTCAAGTTTTCTTAGCTCTACGAAAATTAGAAATTGGACTATATGATAACAACAGCTCCCTCAAGCACTAACATTTTGTGTCTCTTCAACTTTAATAGTCTCTAGGTCCTACACTTCCAACCAGGATCTCACAAAAGAGTGGAACATACTGAGAATCCTTGCTTCCCTATCTTATGTCCACTAGGAGGTGTGTGAGTCTTGCTGAGGCTCTACCTGCCTAGGGATTGACTCTGGTAGTCATTGCTCTGCTTAAACATTTGGTTCTTTTCTCCTTCTAGTCACAGGAAAGTCTGCATTTCATGATTTTTGTGACTGGATGGCACCATATGATTATTTCTGGCTAATGAGTTGTGAGCAGAAGTGACGTGTTTCCATTTGAGATTGGAATATTTAATTGCTTGTGTAAGACTTCCCAGAGCACATTTTCACTCTGCAATGATAAATTTCAAGATGATGGTTTCTCCATCAGCAAATCATTAGAACAAGATGACACCAAGAAAAGCTCCCAGTAAAACTGTGGTGACTATATAAACATGGTTAAGAAATAAACCTTTATTATTTTAAGCCATTGAAATTTTTGAAGTTGCTTCTTATCACGGCATAATTCAGACACTTTTGACTAATGCAGAAGTATGCATCTGGAAGTGGAGTGACACCACAAAAAATAACAAAGTAAGTGCCATTAGCTTACGAATCAGGATGGGGTAGGAAGGAAACTATTCTGAAGAGTTAGAAAGGTAGTTTTCCATATCATACACTGGCAAAATGTTCAGTTAAACCGATGTCCACAATAACTTGGAAGGCCAATCATGTACTTTAATGAACTTTTAGCAACAGGGAAGAGGTTGAAAAACAGAATGTTAATAATATACTGGTTGCTAGTAGCTGTGTTCAGCAAGGTATCAGAAAAAAATGATAGAGTAGAGAAAAAAACTGGCCAGATTTTAAGAAGGAATGAAAGAAAACAGGAGGAGCCTGCAATTTCAGAAATGTGTAAGCATGGCGAAGACAATTGCTTCTCAAATAGAAATAATGAAAAGATAAAATTGAAAACTACTTTGAGTAAAAAAAAGTTTAAAACTCAAATTTGCAACAAGAATGAAATCAAGATTGTGGCTATTATGCTGACTGTTTAAAAACCACTGAATAGATTTACGTAGTCTAAGTAAATTCTTTCAGTTGGATAAAATGATTTAGAGATTTAAAAAAAAAAAAAAAACTAAAAATCCTTATAGGCTCAAAACACTTTCAACTAAATAGAGAGACAAAGGAATGGAGTAAGCAGGAAAATAATATTAGACATGAGAATAGGTCATGAAAAGAATTTTGAGTGTGATTACTGACAAATGGAACAGAGCAAATGAAATATCCATAAGAACCCTAAGCTTTTGAGAGTTTTTTACCAAAGAATCATTGGTCTAGACTAAAGAAGACTGTGCTTGTTCAAGACTTAAAATAACCTGTGGACTCTCACCCTCGTATTGGCTTTTTGCAGGCTAAGAAATCCACTCAGCCCTCAAAGATAGCATAGCCCCAACTGCCACTTTAAATCTGACCAAAAAACATCCTGGAAAATAAATGATATCCTGGAATGCAGAAGCATGATTCATGTAGAAAACAGAGAAGGGGGCTCTTCTTTGGAGCAGAATTACAGTTTAATCAAGGAATAATTCCTCTCCCCCATAGAAAGCCCTTAAAGTGTCTGCCTAGCAGAATATCAAAATTGCCACAGATTAGAGTCTGCTTTATATTTTCATTGTTCCTGCTTCCAAATGGGAGTGTTTACTGCAATTATCTTATTCTTGCTCCACCATTGCCTTCTGGGTGCATGGGGAAGAAGGAGATGAATAACCTAATGCTGTGACTGGGGGACTTTACTTAGGGAAAAGGTGAGTATATTTTTCACGTGAGAAGGAATTTAACCAAATATTTGATGGCCAAAAGAGAAAACTGTGACAAACTGTGATGCTCTTTTATATCTAGTTCTATTTTTTTCAGACACATACAAAGTTGAATTTCCTGGCTCCTTTGTTGTTAAGAGAGGTCATATGACTATTTCTAGCCAATGAGTTATCAGAATAAGTGACATCTATTGTTTCTAGGCAGGAGAATTTAATTATTTGTATCTTTTCCTCCAGAATTCTGTTTCCTTCTGCCACAAAAATCATCAACTTTCAATAAGCCCTGTCCTAGAGTGAAGATGTCACTGAATAGACTATAATGCCAACTTGTGATGTGCATGCAGTATTAGTGAGAAAAATAATGTTTCATTATTTTTAAACCACTGAGATTTAGAGGTTGTTTGAGTGCCCCACCCACATTGCCTTGGCATTCACAGTTCTTAAGGATGCTGACAGGTTTCTACTATAAGTACCTGCATCTTTCTGCCTGAAGGTTTTTTTCTCATGTGATAGGCCCATGCAAGACAGGCTGGAATATCAGTTACTTGAGTCCCAAGAAGAATTCAGCCAATGAAAGATGAAAGTCAAATGACAAATACCCAAGCTTCCTCATTTCTTCCACATCCCTTTGAAGTGCATTCTACACAATCTCCCAAGATTCCTAGCAGGATCTGTGCCCCAGTTGCTCACTGTGGTAACCTGTTCATTAACATACTTGGATTGGCTTCATTCTCTCCCCTGTCTTATTTCTCCACTCCCACTTCTTGGCACATTCCCTATGTAAATTATTCGCACTCAAATCCTCAGCTCAGGATCTTCTTCTGCAGAAACTCAAACTATGACATAGTGGAGCCATGTAAGGTCTTAGCTCCTGGAGAGTAATTTCATCTACAGATAAAGAATGTAGGAGGAAGTAAAGCCTTCCTGCTCTCTGTATGTTAGAAAGTATACTCTTTGCCCTAGAAGTTTCCTTTAAAACATAAAAATAAAAGAAGTAAAGACATAGTACTATAATATTAAATATTCCTTACCTGACAGATTTTACCAATGGGTGCTCTTCTTATGTATTACCCCAAATTTTTCTTCCACATTTTTTTGGTTATCTTATTCCCTCTGATATCCCCCAAATTATTCATTGAAATTCACTAACCACCTTAAGAGGAGAGAAGATACAATCTAAAAGAAATGTCAATTCCATCTGCAAAATAAAATATCAAAATTATAGCAAAGATAGTCATCTCTTGAAAGAATAGTGATTTTCTTGAATACTATGAGTTTGGCTTTGAATAGCAACAAGAAAAAAATCCTGAAGCAAGAATACACAATATCTATATATAAATTGCACAATGGAAAGAGAAGAGTTTAAGAGCCACACAATTCTAAACATAAGGACAAATAAGGATTCCGTATAGCTGGTAGAGAGGAAAAAAATTGAAGGAGGCATAACCATGAAGGAAGATGCTAGACTAGGATCTTTATGGAGCAGAGAGGAATCAGCAACTAGAGACAATGCAAAATCTATCACATGGGCATTGTTAATCAAAAGTCGATCTACAACAGGCCTGCTGTTGCCATTCAAATAAGCAAAATGAATTTCCAGTAGGATGGAGTCCTATTAACCACTATAACTACCCCAGCAATATCTGATTCCCTGTGGCACACTGATGATTGAGTAGGAGTGCCATTTGTCTGGGCTAATATTTTGCTCAGGCTTTTCCAAATTATAATGACTCAGAATACTTACTAATAAGCTCCCCACAGTAATGATTTGATCACCTGGATGTGCAAAACAGATGAGGAAAGGGAAGGAAGATTGGGGAATGGGTGGAAAGGTGAAGGGATGAAGAAGTACAAATTAGTAGTTACAAAATAATCATGGAGACATAGCGTACAGCATAGGGAATATAGTTAATAGTATTATAATGGCTCTGTATAGAGCCAGATGGGTGCTAGAGTAATTGGGGGTGTCATTTTACAAACTATATAAATGTCTAACTATTGTACTGCATACCTGAAGCTAATATAAAATAAATAAAACAGAGGGGGAAAATAAAGAAAAGCTTCCACTTCATATCTGTACTTCAGTGGGGACTAAACAATGTCAGCTCAAGATTTCCCTCTGCCCCAGACAAGAATGATGAAATCCACCACTATTATACAGAGGCTGTCTGGGAGTGGGTAAAATATATTGACATTGTTATAAAAAAAAATGAAGACTTCAAGTTTACTGACCTCTAATATTTGTTAGCTTAAAATAAGAATGGTAAACCTAGCTTATTTTAGTAGATAAATTAAATATGTTGGCCCTGGTATGATACATTAATTTTTTTCCTAAAAATTTAGACATTCCTTATGGCTACAAATTTATTCATTTACTAAATATTTATTGCATAGCTAATGTGCTATTTCTGTGTGGATGGTAGGAAGTTTCTGGGTCTAAATATTGTATTGATCCAGGGTATTTTTTCTTGGTCTTCTTTCTTTATCTACACTGTCATCAATTTGGGGGATTTAAATTAAATACATACACTAATTAATTACTAATCCATATTCCTAGCCTAGATCTTTCTTCTGATCTCTAGACTTAGATATCTAACTGCTTACTAGATATGTCCATTTGGCTGTCTAACAGTCATCTAAAAGGGTATCTAGAGGAAATCTCTTCCTCACTGCCCACTCCAACTGGCTCCCTCACAAGTCTTCCTAATCCAGTAAAATTCCAAAATTCTAATGCATCTTGGAATCCTGTTTTTTATTTGTTCGTTTGTTTGTTCTGTTTGTTTTTGCCTTACACTGCAGGTCCAAACCATTAGGATGTTCCCTTGGATCCACTGCCAAAATTATTCATCAATCTGACCACTCTGCCTCACCCTCACTGCTAAACCCTAGTCTAAGCCACAAGTATCTTCTACCTTGATGACTGCACTAGCCTCTTCATTGGTCTCCCTGACTCTTTTCTTGACCCATTCCTGTCCATGTTCTGCAAAGGCATCAATAGTGATCTTTTAAAAATGTAAACAAAGTCATATCACTCTTCTGAATATAGTCCTCCAATAATTTCCAACTAAGTAAATACAACTCTCCTGGTCTGTACTCAAAATATATTTGTCTTTCATTTCTATCAGTGTCTCCACAATTGCATTTTTCTCTTTTTTAGAAGGCTCTTCCTTTGTCCTCTTCTTATTTTAGATCTCAGCTCAAACATTACTTCTTCAGCCATATCTTTCCAGGCTATATTAGCTGCCTTTGTCCATCTCCTCCTCCCAACTCTCTACTCCTTACTTTAATTTCTCCATAAAACTTATCACTTCTGAAATTATACTTGTTATAGTTTATATGTTTATTTTATGTTTATTGTCTATCATTCTTCACTAAAATGTACATTACTTGAAGGACTTTGTTTTCTGCTGTATGTCTAATATCTAGAACAATGTTTGGCACATAGAAGTCCCTCAATAAATGTTTTGAATGAATGAAAATATGATTTCTCGAAATGTTTCAAAATTGATTGATTGATTGATTTTGATATATGTATATCACCAGAGAGCTAGCTACTATTAAAATACTACAAAAGCAGAAACCTTGTTTATAGCAAATAACCTTTCTCCTTCTCTAAGTACTTGCCCCCACTCTATCTCCAGGCAGTTGAGAATTTATCTCTACTAGATTTAATCACAGAATGTGTTCACTTCTCCCCACTATAGAAAGGAGAATATGCTCACAAAACGAATGTAGGAGATTTAGTGAAGTTTTGCAAAGGTGAGAATAGTCTTTTTCGTTTCACTCTCTTCTTTTACCTGGAAATCTGCATTTCTCTTTGCAAGTTGAAGATCTGTATATGACCTTTTAAAACATCTCTGATGCTGAGATTCTAATAAGAAAAATCATTTACATTTGTATGTAGATCTTTGTAATAGATAAAGCAATATCACATATCAAATTTAACCTCTTTAACAATTATCTTAGGTGGTATTACAGGAATTACTATCCTTACAACAAATAATATGATTGAAGTTACAGGGAACTAAGTGGTTTATCCCAGGTTGAACCTTGGCAAGTGATGTTGCCAGGACTAGAACCTAGTTTTTCTTATTCTCAACCTTTTTTCCATTACATCTAGGATCATATTCAATGTCAGTCACTGAGTAGATGTGGAACTTTATGAAATATAGCCTGATATCAATAAAATATTCTCAGGAGACTTTCAGTAAACTCATATCCTTTACATTTCGATGAAGAAAGTAATCATGAAGGTAACTCTATTAACAAATGCTTTTTTGTAATTCCAGCTTTCTGGATTGTTGAATCTAGGGCTTATATCTCAATGAGTCCTTGTCAATGGATTATGTGTAACTGCCTAACTATGAAAGGGCTGGATCTGAATGATAAGATAGAATCAGATCTACATGAGATGCATTGAGTCCAAATAAAAAAAGCTACGAGAACTTAGGCATTGTGTGGGCTCACAAGTTCACCAAGCTCTTATTGTATATTCTCAGGCAATTATATACCTTTATAAGTTTCTAAGACTCAATTTTACCATGCACAAAATAGGGAAAATAAAACATAGTAGTCAGTTCCCACTAGATTACAATATGTAACAATAACCTTTAAATCTTAAAGGGGGTCAAATATGTGGTGACAGAAAGAAATCTAACTATGGGAGGTACACACACTGTGTGTGTGTGTGTGTGTATGTATATATATATATATATATATATATATATATATATATATATATATATATATATATATATAATATATATATATATATATGCCTTACTGTTAAAATGTATAGCTGAAACTTATTAGATTTTATTAAGTCACCATAAAAATAAATTAATTAATTAATTTTTTAAAATCTTAGTGATTTCAAACAACACAGGTTTATATCTTGCTCAGGTTACATGTTAGCTGTCTTCATATATAGTTATTCATGACATGGATTACTCTTTCTGAGACCCAGGCTAAAGGAGCAGCTTATACGTGGAAAATGTTACACTCATAACACTGAGAAATGAGCAATAGAGAAAGTCAAATGTCCAAGCCTGTTACCAATGTGTGTTCTTTTGGGGGAAGAACCAAAAATAATTGGAAGCGATAAATTAACCTAATCGACCACATAAGGGAACATACTTTAGTATTATTTTGAAAACTAAGTAAATTCTTGTGAAATACTTAACACAGATTAGTATGTTTTCAATTATTATGTAGACATCATGACATAGGTTAGCTCTAGTTAAGTATCTCTGTTATAGTTCCCTCTCCCTTGCAGAGCTATAAAAATTGCCAGTAGAGAAATGACACTGGGAAGACTCTGGGCAACAATGTGTGGTGTCTCATGCAGACCTGACATCTTTGAGAGATGAACAATTGTGTTAAATTAGAATTTTTATATCAACACTGCAGTTTTTTTGAATAGATAAAAATACTAAATAAAGTGTGACATACTCACTGAGAAGATACCATGGTCATAGACGTATACTCCAGTTTTTCTTCCCTGAGATTATATCTTAGAGTCTCTTAGACTCGCAAAATATTCTTCTCAGAGAAATAAGCTGATTTTATTTATGGCTTCTGGATTTAAGTGATTTTTTTTGTCATCTCAATTATGACTTGCTCTAGTCTCTTTACTTCCTTCCGCCTGCCATCTCCTTACTCCTACTTATACTCCCTTGTGTCTCACTTGATATTTAAGAGTATGAGTTCTGTATACTCTTTGAGTCTCACTCTCTTCAGATATTTGTTGACACTATGCCCTACCTAGTCTAAACATAAGTATGTCTTCTCCCAAGCCCTGATTAGTCTGAATTGTAATTATGTGTTTCTCCTATTACCTAGTAATTGTAGACAAATTTCTAGGAAGGCAGAAGATTGAATTACAGGTTTAGTGAGAATGTATCAGAGAGGGAAAAATATGTATCCTTTCAGGTCAGTTTGAATCTGGTGCACAAAAGCTCAGAGTTTCCATTTCCCTGTCAAGTACACTTACATTGTCACTCCTAGAATCACTGAAGTTCATCATGCTGAACAGTACTCTTTTATTCTAAATCTGCTAATGTCATTGATGCTGTAGCTGTTGTGCACCGGGTATTATATCAGCTTAAGCGCCCTTCCTATGCAAATGCATTCTAAGCTATTGCCTTCTCTGACTCAGTCATCCTCTCCTACTTTACATATTTTGTACTTGCTCCTTTTTGTACTTAGCCTTCTCTGGCTAAAAGACCATACTCCATCTCTCCTGCTTTGGAATAAATGTTTGTCTCCCTAGACATTGAGGCCCTAAGTCCCAATGTGATGGTATTTGGAAATGGGGCCTTTGAAAGGTAATTAAGTTACAAGGGTAGGGTCCTCATGATGGGATTAGTACCCTTACAGGAAGATACACCAGAACACTCCTTCCCCCTCTTTCCTTTTCTCAATCAATCTCTCTCTCTCTCTCTCCTCTCTCTCTCTCTCTCTCTCTCTCTCTCTCTCTCTCCCTTCCTCGCAGCCCTTTGAGGACACAGTGACAAGGCTGTCTGCAAATTATGAAGGGAGTCCTCACCAGGAACCAAATCACTGGTACCTTGATCTTCTAGCCATCAAAACTGTGAGGAAACAAATTTCTGTTGTTTAAGCCACCAAGTCTATGGTATTTGGTATGGTAACCTGAGCAGACTAATATACCTCCTTTCTACAGTTAATCATAGAGTGTGACTTTCATGAGGATAGAAGGATGTCAAGAATAGACATCTAGAAAATGTCGACATTTAAGGAACAGGCAAAGACCAAAGAAACGTGAAATGAATCAAAAAAGACAGTATATACAAGAGTTTCTAGACTTAGGGAGTTGAGGAACTTCTGACTATAGCTAGGTAAACCCTCTCCATAAAATAAGCCCTATAAAGCTATGTAAAATTGTTGAAAACTACAAACATAGGGCCCTGAAAATCAACAAAAGGGAGACAATGAACTGAGAAGCATTTATTCTTAGAAAAACTGCTACATCTTCAAATAATATCAGTGAGAATCTGTAGTCTTCTTGGCCAGGACATTCCTGCCATGCTCACTCTCACTTGCCAGCACAGCCAGTGAGAACAGTAGTTTTATTATTGTCTCTGAGAAACCCAGAAACTTGGCTGAGAAAGTGGGCATACTTGAGGGACAGAGTAAAATGGGTAGATACTAGATGTATTGCCTAAAGTGGTGAACTTGATCATAATAAGTAGGAAAATCTATATCTTTGTTAGTCTAAGTTTGTGCTTCTTGTTGGAGAAAATTACAGACCAACTAGAAATTCAACAAGGAGATCCTGAGAGCCACAGAAAGACTGAACAAGCATTCTACACATCTCTTACTGAGAAACTACATGCAGGTGAAGCAGATACTGGAAAGAGTCTATAAAACAGGAGAAGGCAAGAAACACTTGAAAACAGGCTGAGATTTGAATGCACTCCCAATCTATACAAATACAATGGGCATAGGGTATAGAAACTTTATGGTCTTGGATTATTTGAGAACAATTTCTGTCTAAATCACTGACTCATTGCTAGCTATGTAGATACAGAGGAATCCCTATAATTAAGAATTAAAATCTAAGCAGAGCTATCAACAGCCATACACTGTAATGAAGATAGATTTTGCAGTTTAAGTCCAAACTCGTTACTTTTTTTAAGTATCAGGAAAATAAATCAGAATTTGGAGTTGATACAATGTATTATTGGAAATGCTTATGAATTATGCTGTTTTCTCCATGTCTGTTATACTTTAATAAATATTTTGTTAAAATTACAAACCTTGATGAACAGTTTTGAAGAGGAATTGAAAGAAGAACTAGACAAAGATATGAATAGAAAAGTTATACAACATGCAAGAGAGACAAAGAGGTGGAAACATAAAAGACAGATTAAAAGATAAGGCCATTAACACTCATAGATAATTTATCAAAATGATAAAACATCTTAAATAATCCTATATCTAATATATATAATGAGTAGTTGTTAATCTACCAACAAAGCAAACACTAAACAGTTTTATAGTTATGTTCCATCTATCTTAAGAAATAGAAAAGCTTGGTTTTATAAAACTCTTCCAGTGAATAGAAAAAAGGCATTTTATACATGAATGGAATCAACATATGACATACTAACTAGTGGAAAACAAAAAAGAAAGAATGGACTCTTTAATAAATATACTGTGACAACTGGGAACTAAACTTTTGAAGTAACAGAATTAAGCAGAGAAGAGAAAACAATATCATAACTAAAACACAATGTTGTTTCAAGGTTTTTTTCAAATTCGAATATCGTCATTCTTATTTTTCCAGTTTTGGCTATACTTTGGTACTGAAGACAGATTTGTGACTCTTCGATATAAATTCTATACTTAGAGTAAGAAAACCACTCAAAATCATTGAAGGAGTACTAATCCTTGTAGTTGTCATTGTAAGAACATTCTTTTCATCCCATAAACATTTATTTCATTTTCATTCTTCTCATTCCATTCTTTTTATCTCATAAAGAATCCTTCTGGACTTGGTTTAATTGTAATTCCTATTAGTAAGTTGTACCCACAGCGCTGTGTGCTGAAGACAGCTTTAACCATTGCCCATTGCTGTAATGATTCTACAGTTCCTCAGTTTCTTGCTGTGCTTGGGCTGAGTCTCTGTGTGACAGAGCCCCCTTATGATCACAAGTTAGGGTATTTTATTTAGCTCTAGGAGAATTACTTGAACTGGTTTACATGAAATGTGTAGCTTCCAATCAGAATAATATAAAGTTTTGTAAGAAAATTTCACTTCTCAATACATATAAATATTAAAAAGGAGCTATAAGTAATGAAAAATTGAAGGAAAGATGGTCTCTGATTTGGAGACTATTGAGGCATGAAAAAATTATATTTGTGTTTAAATTCTATGATCTCACTGTCTGTAGAGAAGAAAACAAGAAAATTAACTGGTTTTCATCTACGGAGAAAAAAGTCAAACTTCCAGTTAGATTTTTATTCAAAACAGCTATAACTTAGTTACTTAAGTAATTATTATGTGTGTTACTTGCAAAACAGATACCCCTGCCCCCGGTTTGGTCTGTCAGTTATTGCCCATGGAATTTTAATTAAATTAGGTTACATTTCAGTCCATTTATCAAAGGATATGCCATTTACATTTTAGAAGAGATAACTCAATATCAAATATAATATAAAAGATGTTCATTTCAAAATCTGATGGCCCTTATCACCTCCTGTTGGATGGAAGAACCATTGTAGACCCTTGTGGACTATGCTTGGTATATAGTTCAGGTAAGACTACAACTGGATTAAAGTGACCTTGTAAAAAAACACAGAAGAACTGTTCTTTGTGAGCCTAGCAGCTGAGCAATCATTCTACTTCATAACAGTGATGTAACATAATTGATTAAGTCCATCCTGAAGCTTGTGGAGCCACTGTGTCGCCACGAAGGGCAAACGCCTGAGTTCTATTATAAATGAACCATCAGTTGGACTGTGGAGAACAGTCCATGGGCAAATGTGGAGACATAGGCATGCCTAGAGCAAATTTAGGCATTAGAGAAGATGCTTGACCTCTTAGTACAAAGGCTAAATTTGTCTCAACTGATGGGCCAAAATGTTGCCAATCCCTTCAAGTTCATAGTGCTTCTTGCATCCTTATTTTCTTAATTTCTCTGCCACCACCTTAGCTAAGGCCCTCATTATGTTTTATTTGGAATATTAGTTTGGAATATGGTAATGGCCTCATTTTCTTCTTAGTGCTGCCCTCCAAACAACTGCTAAATTATCTTGCAAAAGTTTATATTACAGATTCTAATCACGTTATAGATGTCTCCCCAAACTTTGCATGGTTCTATCATGCCTCTTTTTATTCGTTAATGCCATATCTTCGTATTCTAGTCTAACCTCTCACTGACTAACCTATTTTCTCCCCAAATTGAATCACTTGCAGCTTGAATGTGACTGGAATGTCCTTTTCTGCTTTGCAAATCAAAAATCTCTACTCATCCTTTAAGACTTACTTCATTTGCCTTCTTTTGCCTATTTCTTTCCTTGACAGGCTCCAAAGCCCAACCTACCTTCTCTTCATCCGTAAAGCTGATCATATGCAAAACTGATCATATTGTATTTATGTATATGTCTATTCATGCTTCTAAAAATCCCTTGAATTTATGGGCTGCCACATTTGTTGGAATCTCTAGTACCTATCACAGTTCCTGGCAAATAGAATATCTAAAACATGTTTATTCACTCAAATTAAAAACAATACTGGGTGGAAATATCTTTTTTATTTTTATTTTTAATTGCCTGAATCTGAAAACATTTCCTATGCTGGGTGAACATTCCACCCTAAGAATCTATACGAGGAAGAGAGTCTCTTTTTCCTTTATTGAAGTTGAAATTGACTTATTTTCCCAGTTTACTTTGGCATCAAAATATGAATTATGATCTCAGGATCCACCAATCTGACATCCACTCTGGTCTTCAAAGGAGGAAGAGATTATGGAGATCGCTCTCTGAGAGCCATGGGTTATACAAGATCTAGTTTTGAAGGCAGCTGTGGCAATGGTGCCTGCCAAAGCAAAATACAGTTTGCCATTCCAGCACTGTTGAGACTATTCTGTGATGTGATTTGGAATATTGCTTTAGGCTGCCTCTCAGTCTGATCTCCAGCCTTCCCAGAGATTCTCTCCCCAATCCACTTCTTTTTATTTAACTTGGACAAAGTCAGTTTTTATTCCTTGCAATTAAAGAAACCCTCCCAAATACAAAAATCCTACCATTTCCTGCCCTGGTGGCTTTAATCAAGTCTTTCTCTTTGTTTAGAATGCCCTCTCTTGCCTATAAATTCTGACCCATCCTTAAAGATTCATCAAAAAGACTATTACAGCTATGCATCCATCTCAATCTTTGCAACTTGATATTCTTTCCCCTACACCATCCCTCCTCTTTGTCCTGTTATTTTCCTTTCTTCCTTCCTTCCTTCCTTCCTTCTCACTTTCTTCCTCCCTCATTTGAACTGCAAAGCATTTTTTTAAAATATGGCTCTTGTAGTATTATGTTCTAATCATAAAATAATCTATATATTTGATTTATCTGTTTGAGGGCACAGATTGAGTTTTACACTATAGTATGCTGATAAATAATGAATAGTTGGCTTTCTGGGGGAAAAATGTATATCTATATCTACCTATAAATAACATAATTATAGACATACATGTTTATATGTGTACAAGTTTATTATAAATTTTACTGATATACATAATATATAAACATATTAAAATATATAACTTTGTTGTAAATTTTATATAACCAATTAATTCTCAAAAAATACTTTCATTTTTAGCAAACTCATATCCATAACCAAATAATGCTTGCAATTGATGAACACATTTATTTCTGCCATAAATCTTGCTCATTTTGTTCATGCTAATAAGTAAGATAAAAGTGAAACAAGATAGATGTATGTTGGAATTTTTCTAATTTTCAGTGAGATGAGTAAGTTACTTGCTGATTTGGATAATAGTTTCGAATACTGAAAAATATTTTCTCAATTTTTTGTAATATTTAAATGTAAGAGTTACAGACATGACATACTTTCAAGGTTAAACTGTATTATTAACACTTTCTCTGTAACTTCCTTAAATCTCAATAATCAATAAACAATAAATTATACCCTGATTTGTAGTATTTGCTAATCTTCATGGTGTAAATACTCCCTCCATGGTTGATTTCAAACTACGAATTTAATGTCACTCAATGCAAAGTTGAGAAACAATGTGCAATAGTACACCATTATTTCCACTATAGAGATTCAATAGATATAAATAACATTCAAGAGCATAGAGAATAGTAGAATGTTAGAAAAATAATTAGGAAATGATAATTTCTCAGTATCCTTTTATTAATATAACTTATTTGATGATAAGTTTATATAATTTAATTTTTAACAGTGACTATTTAGCCAGTTAACAAAACTCTTGAGAATTTAACAATTAATTTTTATGAGATTGTATAAGCCGGCTTCAACATACACTGAATTATCATTGTTCCAGACACTGTACAAGGCACCACGGGATACTGAGTAGGTGCTCAGAAAACTCTCACTAATTTAAACACAATTTGATGCTTTGGCACATAGTAGAGCAGTGCTTATCATCTCTAGGCCCTGCCAGGACATTTTCAAAGGCAAGTACAAGGTCTGAATTTGCTCTAGGCTCTTACTTGAGGAGTGAGTCAGGTACTCACATTAACTTCCTCAGGCTCAATACTGTCTTGGAGATTACAGAGATTGGGAGAGAAAGAATTTTCCCCAATAGTTACATTGAAACCAACAGAACTACAGATCCCACAAAGAAGTATATGGGCTTTATATCCTTGAATGACTCATGATGATCATATATCCCTTAAATTTTTCTAGTAGTATTTTTTTTTTTTTATTATCACTGGCAGTCCAAAATACTATAGGCCCCAGATATTTGAATTGGTAGAGTCCAAAGGATAGTATACCCTGGTTAAAATTTTGGAACCAAGAGGATCTATGTTAAAATTTTATTTTACCCTTACAAGTTTTGTAATCTTAGGTAAGTCTCTTTAACCTAAGTGAGCTTTCTCACTTACTAAATGAGAACTAAAGTATTGGTTATTATAAGAAATCAGTAAAAATCAAGTAAATAAAAATTATGCAGAACCAGGGATTCAGTTGTTTAGTGTACTGGGTATGTATATGCAAGAATATTGTTGGTTGGGGGAAGGGTTGTCTACCACAACCCTTCCCCCAACCAAACACACACACACACCAAATCACTACTTTCATTAAGAGAGAAAACATTATATTCCTAACTCCCAATGATCTTGACTATTCCTTAATTCCCATAGCCCTTTAATATCTGGGTAACACAGTTTTTGTTTAATTGAATGGTGGTGTGCTTTTGTCCTTTAATTGCTTAATATTTGCATATCTTGCTGCCCCACTTCTTCATTCTCCTCACCACATCACATGTCCACTCCAGGCTAGGTTGTAATCTCCTAAGGACTGAGATCTAAACATAAAAATTACTTATGCACTTTTACCAGTTTATAATGTCTGGTAAAGGTTTAGACACAGACATCATTAAGTGTCTGCAAAAACTGATTTCCTAATCTTGGGGAAGAAATTAAAGTACTCCTAAATAAATCCTTTAAGTTTTACAGGTTAGAGTGGTACTACTGAAGAATATCTAGCTTCTCTTCCAAGGAAGATGGATTTCATTCACAGCTGGAAGTAATGACCTTGGTTAGGAGGTTGTCTTACTTTTCATTACCCAACAAATTAGCAGTATAGCAGAATACACAACCCTGACTCCAAACCTTTTTATATTTAGCAACTAAACCACAGCGCCATAGAGGTGATAACCCGACACAGAGTTTTCAAGAAGGATAAATAAATATTTTCCTCACCTCTTCCTTTTTATCTTAATCTCTTCTAAATAATCTAAAAAATATCAAGAAACATTTATAACAATAATCAGCACCTCATTGGCATACATAAAAGGAATAGTGTTATATAAAAGGAAAGATTTCTGATGGTTTTTCATATTAATTTTTAAAAGTCAAAGTTGAATATGATGTGCCTGCTTATAAAAATAAAATTTACATAAAGTTCACTTGAAATAATTGATGTCAGTAGTTCATACCATGTCCCTGAGCATCTTCACAAAATTTAAAATGTTATTTTTTTTTATTAAGGTTTATATACAAATTTGCAAGACTAATTAATAATTATCTTTTATTTTTCTATTGTGATATATTTATATACAATAAATCTTAACATCTCAGTTTAATAAACTTTAACAATAATATATACCCATGTAATCTTACCAACCATAAGAAGATATAGAACATTTTCATCACTCCAGAAAGTTTTCTAACAATGCTTTCTGGCCAAATCTCTCTCAAAAGAAATTACTTTCTGACTAATGGCACAAGTTTGTTTTACTTTATCTAAAACCCTACATATTTGAGGTCATGTAGTTTGTACATTGTCTCTGGCTTTTTTAACTCAGAACAATGTCTATGAGCTTTAATCATGTTTTGTGTGTTATCAGTAACTTGTTCTTTTAATTGCTGAGTAGTATTATATTGATGAACATAACAGTTTGTTCATTCATCCTCCTCTTGATAGACATTTACGTTGTTTCCAGGTTTTGACTATTATGACTGAGCTGCTGAAAATATTCTTGCAAAAGTCTTGCTGTGGTGATAAGCTTTCCTTTCTTTTGGATATATTTATTGGAGTAGAATTGCTAAATTGTAGGATAGATATATTTTTAATATTGTAAGAAACTATAAAATGTTCCCCAAAATGGTGGCATCTTTCCACACTCCCACCAACAATGGATGGAAGTTTCAGTAGCTCCACATTCCTACCAACACTTGATGTTGTCAGCCTTTTTGATTTTATCCTCCTAGTAGATGTGAAATGATTTCAAAATAGTCTTACTTTGTATTTATCTGATGACTAAGCATGTTAAACATCTTTTCATGTGCTTAGTGGCCATTCTTATATCTTCTTTGGTTAAATACCTGCTCAAAAGTTTTGGTCACTAAAAATTTTTATTGTGTTAAATATGTACATTATAAAATTTGCTATTTATCATTTTTAAATGCACAATTTGGTGATATTAATTATATTCACAATGTTGTACAACTATCATCACTATTTATTCCCAAAACTTTTTCATCAACTCACACAGAAACTCTGTGAACATTATGCAGTAATACCTCATCTTCCTTCCATCTAATATACTTTCTGTCTCTATGAATTTGCCTGTTCTAGATATTTCATATAAGTGGAATTATGTAATATTTTCCCTTTTGCATCTGGCTTATTTCCCTTAGCATAATGTTTTCAACATTCATTCATGCTGTAGCACATATCAGAACTTCACTTCTTTAATGGCTGAAAAATATTCCATTGTATGTACTGCCATATTTTCCATTCATCTGTTGATGGACACTTGGTATGTTTCCACCTTTTGGCTATTGTGAATGTTGAAGTGAACATTGATGTACAATTTTCTGAATCCTATTTTCAATTTTATTGGTTATATAACTAAGAACTGCAGTGTCATATGGTAATTCTATGTTTAGCTTTTTGGAGAACCACAAAACTATTTTCGTAACAGCTGCACCATTGTGCACTCCCACCAGCAGTGTGTGAGGATTCCAAATTTTCCACATCTTCACCAAAACTTGTTTAAAAAAAAATTATAGCCATCAAAGTAGGTGTGAAGTGTTATCTCACTATATATTTGCATTTCCCTAATAACAAATGATGTCGAATATTTTTTCATATTCTTATTGGCTTTCTGTACATCTTTTTGGAGAGAGATCTATTCAATTCCTCTACTAATTTATTAATTTGTTTGTCTTTGTTGTTCAGTTGTAGAAGATTTTTACACATTAAGGATATTAAGTCCTTACAGATATATAATGTATAAATATTTCTCCCATTCTTTAGGTTGTCTTTTCATTTTCTTGGTAATATCCTTTGATACACAATTTTTTAATTTTGATGAAGCCCATTTTATTTTTTTTTCTTTTGTTGCTTGGGTTTTCTGCCATATCTCAGAATCTATTGTCAAACCCAAAGTCATTAAGATTTTCCCTTATGTTTTCTTCTAAGATTTTCGTTGTTTTAGTTCTAATATTTAGATTATTGGTCTAATTAATGTTAATTTTTGTATATGGTATGAAGTAGGAATACAAATTCATTCTTTTGCATGTGGAAATCCAGTTATCTCAGAACCATTTGTTGAAGAGACTGTTCTTCCCACTTTGAAAAGACATGGTACACTTGTCAAAAATCAAATGGCCATAGATATATAGGTTTATTTCTGGACTCTCAATTATATTCCATTGGTCAACATGCATATCTCTATTGCAGTACCACATTGTTTTGATTGCTGTAGCTGTGTAGTAACGTTTGAAAATGGGAAATGTGGGTCCAACAAATTTGTTCTTCTTCTTCAAGATCGTTTTGGCCACTTAAGGTCCATTGCAATTCCATACAACTATAAGGATTGGCTTTTCCATTTCTTCAAAAAGGCTGTTGAAATTTTGGTAGAAGTTGCAATGAATCTGTAGAGAGCTTTGTGTTATACTGACATCTTAACAACATTAAGTCTTCCTACCCATAAATACAGGATGTCTTTTCATTTATTTAGGACTTCTTTAATTTCTTTCAGCAATATTTTATGATTTTTATTTTATAAATCTTTTACCTCCTTGGTCAAATTTATTTCTAGTGGTTTGTTTTTTTACATACTATTATAAATAAAATTGTTTTCTTAATTTTCTTTTCAGATTATTCTTTGTAGATACACAGAAACACAACCAATTTCTGAATGTCGACATTGTACTCTGAAACTTTGCTGGATTTATTTATTATCTCTAGTAGCTTTGTTGTAGATTATTTGATAATTTCTATATATAGGATCATATCATCCCAAGAATAGACATAGTTTTACTTTTCCAGTTTTAATGTTCATTTCTTTTTCTTGTTTAATTTCTGTGTCTAGAACTTACAGTACAATGTCGAATTGCATTAGTGAAAGTGGGCATCCTGTCTTGTTCCAGATCTTAGAAACAAAACTTTTAGTTTTTCAACATTGGGTATGATGTTATCTGTGAGTTAGTCATAAATGCCCTTTATCATGTTGAAGATTTCCTTCTATTCCTAGTTTTCTGATCTTTTTATTATGAAATTTGTATTTTGTCAATTCCTTTTACTTTTTGTCAATTGAGATAACTGTGCTTTTCTCCCTTTATTCTATTAATTCTATTAAATATTCTATGAATATTATTGATTGATTTTACTATGTTGAACCATTCTTGCATTCCTGAGATAAATCCCACTTGGTCATAGTGCACAACTCTTTTAACATGATGTTGGCTTTGGTGTACTAGTATTGTGAGAACTTTTGCATTTATATTTATAAGGAATATTCACCTATCAGTTTATTTTCTTCCGATGTTTTTAGCTTTGATATCAGGGTAGTGCTGGCCTCATAGAATAAGATGAAAGTATTCCCTCCTCTTTAATTTTTTGGTGTTAAAAATCTTTAAATATTTGGTAAAGTTTGTGATCTGGTCCTGGACTTTCTTTGTTAAGAGGTTTTCATTACTGATTTTATCTATTTGTTAAATGTCTGTTGAAATTTTCTAATTCTTACATCAGTTTAAGTAATTTGTGTGTTTTAGGAATTTTTCCATTTCGTCTAAGTTATCTAGTTTTGCTGGTGTATAACTGTTCACAGTATTCTCTTTTAATTATTTTTATTTTTGTAAGGTAGATAATAATATCTCCACTTTTATTCCTGATTTTAGTTATTTGTGTATACTTTTAAAAAAAATGTTATTCTAGTTGAAGTTTTGGTAATTTTGTTGATATTTTCAAAGGAACAACTCTGATTTTACTGATTTTTCTCTATTGTTTGAAATATATTTATAATATCAACAGTAGTACATACTGATACCTTTGATTACAATACCATACTACGAGTTTTATTCTAGTCTTTCTTGTTTCCTTATTTATAAATTCTTTCTCCAACAGTGCGAAAACTTGCTCTCCTTATCTATATTTACTTAGTTGTTCAATTTCAGTATATACATAAAGTAGACAATTGGTAACCTATATCCCCAAGGTATAACAGAATTACTAACTCCACTACTCCTAGTATTTCAGTGTAGTTTGTTTGTTTGTTTGTTGCCTTCAGCCTTAATAAGATCCAGTCAAAACATTGTTTTCAAAATTACTTAGGGTAGTTATTTTCTTCTCTATCCACTTCAATGCAGTTAAGTTATTCATTCATATACTGCATTTGTAATATATTTAGGTTAATTGGTAAGTTCCCAGAGTTCTCACTAGGATTTAAAGTAGAGCCACCATAAAAGATCTCCCTTTCTACATTATAGCTGGCTGCCAGCTTATTAAATAAATTGTTCTCTGGGCCCACCACCGGCTCTTATATACCTCGGGAATCTCTCTTATCCTTACTTCTCTGTCCCCAGTCTTTGGGCTAGAGATACCTCGCATTTGAAGGTCTTTAATGCCTCAAAGGTATTTCTCTCAGGTCTCCTGCCCTTCCTCTAAACCTTTGGTAGATGAATTCTTAAATGGCCTCAGATGGATTTTTCTCAGCCCTCGCACCTTTTTCCTCTCTTATGGAGACTGGCTGACTTTAATTTGGAGCAAACACTCTGTGTTTCAGGGGATATCTCTCTCAGTCTTCCTGCCTTTAGTTTACTATCTCTGGCCCCTTGGTGAATTCCTGAGTTAAAGGGTTGGAAGGCGGTTCAGATTCACTCTGTAGCTGGGGTGCCTTGGAATTCTGGTCTATTGTGATTGTCTATATACTTTTCAGTTACTTAACATTTGACTAATTTCTTCTTTTTCCTGTCTATGTTTTCTTTTACCTCCCACTGCTTTCTCTGAGATGAGAGCAGCCATAAGTCTCCTCTTTTTATGAAAGACTTGTCATTTTCTAAAAGCTAGTTAATTTAAGTTTCTTTGTATCATATTCTCAGCTCTTTGATGATTTAAAAAGAAAATATTAGTTTGTAGCTGTTCCAGATTATTGTGGTTGTTAGAATAAAAGCAATGGTCACCTGTGTTTTCTACCTGCCAAGTCAATCCTACAACCAAAGATATTCCTCCCTGGAGAGATGCATAACCCATTCATATACCAGCAGTTTGTCTCACACTGAAGTACTAGGTATCATATCATAGGAAGGAATGGGTATTACTTTTGATATTACCCACAAATATTATGAAATTTTCCTTTCCCTTTAAGTATATATTATAGATATTTTGTTTCATATCTTTTCTCTTGAAATATTTATATCTATAAACTTTACTTTCTCTGGGGGTTAATGTACACTGTATGCTCAAGAAGAAATGTGTAAAGCATCACTTCTTTTTGAAAAATAGTTCCAAATCCCCATAATTAGTTGTGATTTTGCTTGAATTAGTTGTTCACACTCTAGCCAATGCTTACAACAGCATGTAATGATGCCTTTATACTCTCCCTAGGGACATATTTTTAGCTCTGTACTTCCAGAGCCATGTAATTCTAACTAATTAAAATGTTACCTGAGTATATGTAATGAAACTACTTATATTGTCACAGATGTTTTCCCTCCATTGTCAGATGTCTGTATTTGTTGCTGAGCTATATAAGCTCTGTAGCAGACTCTTCACAACATCTTGCTGATCTGGGGATAGATATGTTCGTTTGATTTCCTATTATTTTAAAGATATCTGTGTACATGCCTCAATTAGAACATTTAATGCTTGTCTGCCTTGCATTAGAGTCACTTGGATGTTTGGCTGTGTATGTCTTCCCTAACCAGAATAAGAGTCATTAAGGTCAGCAACTAATCTCCTTCAACTTGGTATTCTGGATTCTCAAAAGAGTCAGGGCTCCTACAAAGGGCCAAGCAACTTGTATACTACACGAATATGCCTGATCAATATGGGAAGTCGGGGTTGAAATCATTGCCTGCTCTGCTAGCCAAGCTTTGTTCCCTAGTCCAGGGCTTGAAGAAAGGTATGAGTTACCATTCCTCTGCCAGACAAAACTTTATTTCATAATTTATCCTCCTGGAGGTGGTACTTTCTCTTTTAATTCCACAAGAGAACAGTAACCTTGAGTGCAGTTCATAGCATATAGTAGGTGCTCAATATACATTTTTAATTGAATTGAATGCTATTAACAACTTTAAATTACTGCTCTCCTTCATTGTTAGTGTTCTTGGAAACCAAAAATGCTGTCAGGAATCATTTAATTTGATTTTCTGAAGATAAATTTTCATGGACATGAGCATATCTGTTGTGCTCATAAGCCAAGAGAAGATCTGCCCTCTAGCCATGACAGCAAATGCTAGAGACATAATATACACATTCTCAATAGAGAAAGTTCTCATTCATTCCATATAGATTTCTGAGTTTCTTGAGATCAACTGTAAAACAACAAAGAAGATTCTCTTCTACTGACCCTTTCTTCCAGGGTCTGTAATGTAATGAGCGTACGTAAAAAGATTCAGCCTTTATTTGTGGTACTTGTGTACAGTTGTGTCTCAAGAAAAGCTATGACTGTGGCTAATTTCAAAGCTTATTAAACTCCAAATCATTTGTAGTCTTAAATACATATTCACTCACACACTGGACCCACAAGAGAAACTGACCCCATACCGGGTTGCAAGAAAGAAAGCACATCTACTAATTATCTACTATGCTTCATTTACTGCACCAGATATAAGTATATGAAAAAGAAGAAGACATAGGTCCTGCCCTCAGGAATACTATAGTTTGATCAGAATGGCAGTGGAAGAGATAGTGTCCGATTTCTTTGCAGCAACAACTATATGATAATGAGCTTCTCATCTTATTATCTGCATTCTTAGACAGCCAACAATTTCAACTCAAAATTCTACGAAAAAGAAAATCCTCCACCTCTGAAGTTCTAAGTCCTGTCTGAGCTCTAGATTCTATTTTCTTCTAATGCCTTGGGACCTCACTCCAGCAGTAACTGCTTCTCTCCCTCCTCTCTACAACCTTTCCTGCTTTTTTTGATAAGTACTTCAAAAATGTCTCTTTACTCAGCCCATTCATCTCTTTCAGTCCCTCGTCACGCATCTCATCGAAGACTGTGGCAACTATCTCCCTGAGAATAGGCACGATTTCCTATGCATCCTGTGTCATACTTCCAAAATTCAGATCTGACTGTATTAATCCCCCATGCAAAACCTTCAAAGTCTCTGTAGAATGAAATCTTAACTCTATTGCATGGCATACAGAAGTTTTTATGATTTGAATTTATTTATCTATCTAGTCCCATTTCCCAGCATCTCTCTTTTTCAAACAGCTTTATCAAGGTATAAGTTATATACAAAGAACTGTACATTTTTTAATGTGTACAATGCGATGAGTTTGGACATATGCAAACACCCATGATACCATTACCACAATGAAGGTAATAGACATCCAACACCTCTCAGAGTTTCTTTGTATCCTTTTGTTTTGGGGGGTTGTCTGTTTGTTTATGTTAGGACACTTAATATGAAATCCACCATTTTAACAAAATTTGGAGTGTACAATACCATATTGTTAGCTGCAGGCACAACATTTTATTGCAGATCAAATGTCAGAATTTTCTTCCTTTTTAAGGCTTAATAATATTCCTTTATATGTATACACGACATTTTCTTTATCCATTAATCTGTTGATGGGACACATTGGCTGTTGTGAAGAGTGCTGTAGTGCACATTTCCCATTACTTCTTTTTAATATCCTCTACTTATCCCTACGTTGCATGTTATACTTCACTAACTTTTCATTACAAAAATGCATCATAATCTCTTGTCTCCCAACAGTTGTAAGAAACATGCTTCCTCTCCATTACCTCCTAGATAACTTAATCCTTACTTATAATATTCAGCTAAGGCTTCACTTTCTCTATGAAATCTTCATTGATAATCAGTTCTACCTCAACCTACACATTTTAATAGTTTTTCCTCCCAGTGGTCCCATAGCATATTATGTATACCTTAATACTAATGCCTATACCACATGGTAATGGTCTGTTTCAGCACCTGCCTCTCTCAAAAATTGTAAACACCTTGAGGATAGAGGCTGTGTGTCTTGAGCCTGACACATAATAGCCTCTCAATAGATATTTGATGAATAAGTAATTTAATTATTTTCTACCTTTTATCTAAATCTTATTCTAGTCTTTAAAAATCTTACTCTGTGGTACAGAGAATATACAATAGGAAGAGCAAGAGTAGAAGCCTTATTTAGTCATCTAAAAAATAAAAATAATCATCTATTTTATAATCAAATTAAGTGGTTATCAAACACTCTTAAATCCATTGCTTAGGCAAGCAACTGACTATGGAGCATCAATCAGTTACTGCCATTGAGAAAACAACTCTAAGGTTGAGGTGGATATGATGATGTCAATTAGCATCAGTAGTTTCAAATACATACACACACACATTAACATATGCACACAAATTCATTTGGCACTGTATTGAACATCTGTTTTGTCCTGTGTTCTTCTTTCAACAAATATCTATTAATGGTCTACAGTGTACTGGTGCTATGCTAAGTGATGAAAAGATTAACAGACATAGATTCTATCACTGTGGAACTTTAGTGTTCCTAGAATGTCTCCTATCAATATATTATACTTTCACCTCCTTAGAAATTCAGAACAATATTTTCTGCCCTGGAAACTTTGCCTGACTCCTAATTGAAAGGTTAGGTGCCTCTGGGATTGAATACTCTACCTATAAATATTGGCTGCAAAAGGAGAGAAGTGTCTTTCATTTTTGTTTTGTTTCCTCAGTGTTCAAACAGTGCCCAGTGAAAGAGAGGCACTAAATAAGTATTTATTTGAATAAATAAGCAAGCAGATGACCACCTGGCATTAAGCGAGGCACTTACTACACTAAAAAGCACATAGTTCACCATTAGTAACCAAAGTCTATGATACAGTGTCCTACTACTTTCAAGATGACTTTAAAAGAGAAATATTTCACCTCAAAGGGAAAATGATGCCATTTTAACTCTTTGGAGCTATAGCTTTAATGTGTTATTTTTTTTCCCTCAGAATATGAAGTAGACATAAGATTTCATGGCTCTCCTGCTGTTAACTTCAACATTAGGTGGTTGTCAGTCTGACATCTCATTAGTATCTAATTACTAACTATGCCATTGATTTAAATATCATTTTAATGTGTCCTCTTCATGGTAAGTTAATGTCCCTCAGGAAAAAGCTAAAAATAATGAATGTTTATGGAACATACAACAGAATCCATTTCCATAGGAGACCTATCATGAGAAGGTAATAGGAGCAGACCATTCACCCCAGAAATTTAAATGCTAAGTATTTGGGGCAGGTGGGGTGGGGGGAATCCCTAAACTCCATAATAGAATCTTGACTGTTTTGCACTTAGAAAGGATAAATAACAATGTTAGGCAGACTGGATACCGATTTTCTATATAGAATTATTTGCAAAATTAAGAAAATATGTAGAACTGGGTAGTATCAGGAAACTGATTGCAAGATGTAAAATAAATTGTGTTTGAAAAAGATATTGTATGTTAGTACCTTCTAAGAGAATTTGAGTGCTTGTAGCAAGGATTTTTAAGGATTAAAGAAACCCTTAACTCTAGGACCTGGTTTGAAACTGAGTCAGTTGGGGATATCTAAATTTTTTAAGCCTGTTTAGTCTAACAGACCTGAAGAAAAACAAGATTAACAATTGTGTTAGAAAATGCAGTTAGAAATTCATTTAATCTTAGTGGGTTAAATATATGTGTATATATGCATATATATTTATCTTTGATTTTTGAGAGAGAATACCTTATCGAAGGGACCTTCCCAAAGCTCTGTATAAAATAGCAGCCGAAACCCCCATTTCTTAGCTTGATTACCTTGCTTATTTCTATTTATAGTATTTAACACACCTCAAAGCATATTATATATTTGTGGCTTTATTATCTGTCTCCCTCCACTATAATTTAAGCTAAGAAGACAGGGGTTTTATTTCTGTTATATTCTTAACACTTAAAATGGTGCCTGATATAGTCTTATAATAAATATTTGTTGAAGAAAACATCAACATATATTTGGGAGAAGGAAAACAGATAGAATAATGGAAGCTAATTTACCAGAATGGAGAACCTAAAACTTAAGAGCCTGCAGAGAGAGATTCCGATAAAATGCAAGACAACACCCACTGAAAAATCCCAGAAAATCTCAGAAATCAAGACATGGATGCTCTGGAGTACAGAGGTGGAGGACTGGGCAAAAACTAGGAAAAAATGATTGAAAATCTAAATAAGGGGAAATTGGACACCAATATTCTCCTTCCAGCTCTTATTATATCAATAAATTACATTAGATGCTAATGGAATAAACACTGCAATTAAGAGGAGGAGTTTGACAGGCTACATTAAAATAAGCAAGATCCAACGATATGCTGGCTATAGGAAATATACTTTGAAAATAAAGATATAGGTTGAAAGTAAGTGGGTGGAAAAATATGTACTATGCAAAATATAAGAATGGCATAGCCACGTTAATATCAGACAAAAGAGATTTCAAGATAAAGAGTATCACCAGAGATAAAGAAGTAATCTATAATGAAATATGTAACAATTATAAATATATATGTGCTTAATAAAAGATCATTAATATGCAAGAAACCAAAATTGAAATAATCAAATACGGAAAAAAAATTTAAGGTTTTTCTCTTCGTCTTCAGAAATTCGACTTTGATGTGCTACAGTTTACTTCCTTTTTTTCTTGCTAAAGGTTAATTGAGCTTCTTAAGTCTGTAAATTTATGTGTTTTACCCCAGAGATATTTTCAATCATTATTACTTAAAACATTTTTTAGTCCCATTATCTCTTTCCTACTCTTTTGAAACTCGAACTGCATATATGTTTGTCTATTTTTTATTATCCCACAGTTCTCTTGACTCTGTTGTTCATTTGTTCATTTGACAATCTTTTTTTCCCCTCTCCATTCTTCAGATTGGATAATTGATCTATTTTCAATTTCACTGACTTTCCCTCTGTCATTTCCACTCTGCCACTGGGCCTATCCAGTAATTTTTTATTTCAGATATTTTCCATTTTAGTTTAAGAATATCTATTTAGCTCTCTTTTGTCATTTCTCCCTACTTATGAACTCTTTTTTAACCCCATTGAGCATAGTTCTAATAGCTGTTCGAAAGTCCGCATCTGCTAATTCCAACATCTCAGTCACCTAGAGTGTATCTTCTGTTGACTGTATTTTCTCTCAGGAAGGAGTCGACTTTCCTAATTCTTCAAACGTGGAATAATTTTGGGTGCTATCCTGGCCACCATGATCGTTATGTTGTAAAGACTCTAGATTCCATTATATTTATTTGAAAAGTGTCACTATTTTGTTTTAGAGGGAAGTTAACTTAGTTGAACTCAAATTGAAAACTCCGTCTCTTGGGGTGGCAGTTCAAATCTCAGTTAATTCCTTTTATCCTTAGTTAGGTGCTCTGAGTCTGCTTGGCACACAACTGGTTCAGTGGTCCATCTGAGATTCGAAGAGAGTTTACACAAAGAACTCAGGATCCACCTCTTTCATATTCCACTTTCCAGAACTCATTTCTCACCCTTTCAGCAGACATAACTGCCCTGAATCTATTGTCTGGTTTTTCAGCCAGAAAATTGCAGGGGTTTTTTTATCAGAGTTTTTTGCTCAAGTAATCCGACTACAGACTTTCTTCATACTAAAAGCTGCCAAAACAAGAAACTCACCTGTAATGCCCTCTTTTTTCTCTTTTGTCCCCAGATCAAAATTTGCCCACTTTTGCTCACTCTTCAGAGCCTTCAGGTAGTTGCTATTGTCTTTTGTCCGGGGTTTATAATTGCAAACTAAAAGTCATTCTGTTAGGAGGTTACAAAGCCATAATGGAAACAGAACTCTTCTTCCATCTTTATAAACTGTTGAATTATGTTAAGTGCTGAGAGCATGATATGATATTGTATTTAAAGGATAAGTCATAGGTCATAGGTTATGACCACAGGTCATAATAAAAGCAAGGTGTTTGTATTGAGTGTCTAAAAACGATAATAAGGGGATCAACAAATACAGCCCTGAGGAATCTCTAAGCAGGTGGCCCTTAGAAATTCAGGCAGTATCTGTATGTCTCTCAGGAGGAAAGATGACTCCAGACTGGTATCAAGACAAACTTCAGTCTTTAATGAAGCAGGGTAGGGCCCCATTCATTAAGAATAAGACTCAGGTGCAAGGAAACAAGGCTCAGAAAGAGGGCCTGAGTACAAGACCAGGTAACACACATGTGTATTATTGATGCTGAGTCACAGTGTGCTGATGAGGGATCCTATCCTGGGTTAGAGTGGGAACCCAGAGCCTCTGGGAGAGGAAAACCTTAAGAAAGACATAAAATAGCCTTAAATCTAGAAGCATAGAGGCTGGAGGTAGGCCCTGGCTCTTTCTATTGTTATAAAACTGGTTACAAAAAAATGAAAAAATAATGTATAAAGTGCTGAAAGGAAGAAACAAGAAAGCAAGAAAACAAGGAAGGAAGGAAGGAAGGAAGGAAGGAAGGATGAAGGAAAAAAAAAATGGAAAAGGAATAATGAAAAAAAATGAATAATGAAAATGGAAGGAAGGAATGGAAAAAATGAATGTGAATGATGGAACAGTCAAATAAAATAAATAATGAAGGAATGAATGAATGAAAATGAAAATGGAAGGTAATGGTATGAATGAAAAAAAAAATAGCTGTGGTAAAGAGCATTGAAAGAAAACAGCAAACAGGCATTGAAGCGCAGCCTCACCGATAGAATTCAAGAAACGTCCAACCACGTGGAAACCGATTCTTGCGGCTAAGTCGTCTCAATCGACGTCTCGTTAATCCAGGTATCCACAACTATTTCAATAAATCATCTGATCTGAATAAAACATCCTCAAAACAAAAGCCACTGTCCCTGGGGAGGGAAAAAAACTGGTTCACTAAGTATGTATTAAATTCTCTATAGCCCTATGCCTTATTCCTTAAGGAAGAGACTCTGTCTTATACTTTTTGTACTTTTTATAGCAGTTTTTATCAATCATAATGTGCAATCACCTGGGGATCTTTTTAAAAGGAGAATTCTGAATCAGAACCTCTGGAGAAGAGTCTAAAATTCTGTATTTCCAAAAAGTTCCCAGGTGATACCAATGCTGCTGGTCTGTCAAGATTTTATGTGACCTCAGTAATAGAAGGAAACTGTTTGCATGCCTTCAACACCAGGTAGAGTCCTCCACATTCTAACATAACCCTGTTCTAGGATTTCAAAAGAGCTCCTGTGTGGCAGACACCAGCACCAGAACCTGGTATATCATGACTGCTAGTTATATCATCAGCCTCGATTCTGCAGTTCCTACTCCCTCCTTACCATCCTTGTATTCCCCTTCCATGCTTTACCTTCCCAACTCCATTTTCTAGATTAGATTTCTTTTAGGATAGAGATTGTGTCTTTTTGCCTAGGTCAAAAGGGCCTTGGCCCTTTATATATGGAATGTGGGCAATAAATATTTGAGTTATAAGTAAATGCAATAAATTCACTAATTTATATCCAAACAAAGGCAAACTAAAGATTTTCAATAATTTTACAATTAGTCCCAAATATCAGATCATGAGGAAAACTTTTGGCAGCTTTCTCCAGACATGCACACAATATTATTCAGTACCTTCAATACACCAACAGCCATAACTCTTATCAGTGACTGCAAAGACCTCTGTGCATATCAGATATGATGTGTGTAATTGTTACACAGAATATGATGGTAATGAAGGGTTCTCAATACAGCTCTGAACGAGTTAACTTTTGTACTAAAAGCAATAAACCAAATAAATATTTTGATTTTAAATATTCATTTAATGGATTTTAAAATAATCTTCCCTGGTATAGCAACATAACTCTGCTTCTCTAAAAATCTATTTTTAGGTAAAAGTTGTGTAACTTTTAACCAGGGAAGGAGACTTTAAGTGACTGGACTCTGTAGCAAGTCATCTAATTAAATCTTTCCACTGGCCTACCCTTAGTGAATCCTGAGAAAAATCTCTTTCTCTGTTACCTCAGAGGAATTTTTTGGATATCAGAGATAGAGGAAAATGGATCACTGAGGAGCTAAGGGACAATGCTCAGGAAAAAGTAGAGCCATTGCTATGGTTTTCACAGAGATTCTATGACAATTAGTTTGGGCTATACCACATTTCAGCCAAAGTCATAGAGACAGTCAGAGGTTAATATACCTTTAATAAAATATAATATGGTATATAATAATTGTAATAACAATATTAACAACTTACCTTGGGACAGTCTTTTATTAAAGGTAGCATGCATTTTTTCATTTGATCACATAATGACTCTGTGAAGGACTCAGAGCAGGTCTCTTGAGCCATTTTTATAAAGAAGGAAAAAAGGATGCATGAAAGAAAGGTGACTTGCTCATGCAACTGGTAGGTAGTAAAATCAGGATTCACACTCAGGCCTCCAAATTCTTAATCCAGTTTCTCCCACTACCCCATTTTGCTCACCAATTCTGTTAGCCATCAGTAAACAGAGTAGCTATGGGTGTGAAGGGGAAGGTTAATAAAAAAATAACATTTCAGCAAGAGGATGGTATGGGTCCAAAACTTTAGTCCCAGAACCAAAGCATGTTGCTATGCAACATAGATGGCCTATCTAAAAGCAGGCTTGTGAGTTTCTCATAAACCCACCAAACAGTGGAATTGCCTTCCTACACGAGGCTTTTCTAGATGCAAAGATGCTGCTCAAATGAGATCTATGAGCAAATTCAGAATTCCCAAGATTAGTAGGAAATAGGAGGCACCTCAGGGAGAGAGCTTATACAAGTCTTCCTTAGTAATAGCCTATGACCACTACGTCCAGTAAGAAGTGATACACTTGAAGGCTGGAGAGGGAAGAAGCAGAATACTGGCATACTTTGTGTCACCAATTGATCAAGAGGCAGGATAAGCATGGGTAGATTTTTTCCCTCTAATACCATAGCAGAAATAACTGTAGAAGCTTGCTATTAACAATATGATATGCATTTTATAGAAATAGAATAGTGCAATAGTGGCTGTTGAGGTCCCTCTTAGATCCCTTTTACCAGTCAGTGCACCCATCCTGTTGTTGCTGGGAGTGTTGGCTGCTAACAGTACACAGCTGCATCCTTCTGCTGAGAATTGTCTCCAGCAAATGAAAGCAACCTTTCCTGGAAATACCTAAAAGGTTGTGCCTTCCCCCTGAAAGTACACCACACAGGGACTGACTAACATGAGTACATAAGGGCTGCACCCTTTCCTCAAAATAGAATAACTCTATAGAACCATTTGTATTCCACAGTTCCCTGGGATTAGAAATGAGCGGGAGCCTAGCCTCAGCTGAAACTACGTCTTTGCTTAGCTGCTTTCTCTGCCTTATCCTGCTTTCCTCACTCTCAAACGGGTAGGTTTTACCTGAGACCTCTCCCACGGTAAGTCACTACCAGAATACTAATGTCAACCTCTGTGTTAATCCAAAGAGATCATATTTCCCTCGAAAATCTCCATGTATTATGCAGCAGGGAAATGAGATCTACAGATTTCTGTGTTTAGCCATATGTACTTTTCTCTTTCTTAAAATATGGCATCATGTCCTATTTTTATGCCTTGGGACATATTATGGCCTATTAATGACAGCCAGTACTTATTTTGATATGTATAATGCGTTAGGCTCCATGATAAGAACTTTAGTATTATGATATTTAAATCTCACAAAACTCTCTGAAGTAGATTCTATTATTATCATTCTCATTTTATATAAAGGAACTGTGGCCTAGAGCAGCAGTCCCTAACTGTTTTGGCACCAGGGACCGGTGCTCCGATGAGAATCCAATGCCTGAAGATCTGAGGTGGAGCTGAGGCGGTGATGCTACCACTGGGAAAGGGCAGCAAATACAGATGAAGCTTCTCTCCTCGCCCCACTTCACATCCTACTGTGAAGCCTGGTTTCTAACAGGCCATGGTCTGTAGCCCAAAGGTTGGGGTCCTCTAACTAGAGAAATAAGGTATTATGTCACAAGGTCACATAGAGGGCATGCTTCAGAACTAGGATTTGAACCCAGAGCCCAAGCTCTTAATAACCATATAGTACTGCCTCATCATACCAAGCCAAGTTCACACAAAATGATTGCTAAAATAATCAAGTAATTTGGGAAAGTTCTTCACAGACCGCCTATTTGGTCTATTCATTTGCATAAATCATGAAATTCTGCATTGATTTAGTTCATCGTAATATCTCAATCTCCTCCCACCTAGAGAAACCTGGGTGAAGATTAGGTTTGACTGAGGCATTTCTCAGGGAACTATGGTAGAACATAAGGGCTGAGATCTCTTACTCTAGATCTCAGGAGGCAGATATAAGTTCATGTACTGGAGGAGGCTCATGATTAAAACTGGGATAGTATTAAGGGTTGGGTTCCCAGAGAAGCAGACCCTGAGACAGGGATTTAAGGAGGATTTGTTTATTTGGGAGATAATTCCAGAAAGCATGAACAGGGGAGGGGGGAAATGAATCAATAGTCTTTAGGAAACTCTAAATGCATCAGTCTATCTTAGTTGTATGGAAGCTGAGAGTTTATCTGTCGACTCCCATCTGTCTTTGGTGATGGTTTCTTCCCTGAGAGGTTACTTCCTGGGACTTCTAGCTGCCAGAGCAGAAGGCTCGCATGCTCCTGCAGCCTGAAAAAGCATTCAGGCAGAGAGTCGTGGTGACTGCAGTAAGAAGCCATCCACATGTCAGGGAATCCACATGACATTCACTGGTGTCAAGGGAATATGGGGGAGGCACTGACCGCATCTGCCACAGATAATAAGACTGAAACTAGGTCATGGATCCAAGGGTTAGAAGGGAGAACAGAAGTCATAGTATAGTATGCAGCCAACATAAAGCACATTGTGAAAATAAGAAAGCAAAGAGGGAAGTAGCAGACCAAGTAAATGGAAGTGACCTGAAGTGATTTTGAAGAGGATTGCTCGTGGCTGCTGAGAAACACTCTCCCACTTGTATTGGTGTACTGGATCCATTTACTGGGGACAGGTGTTGGACTGTTAGGACAGTGAGTAGTGATTCGTATTTACCATGAATGGCAGTATATCTGCCATTTCTAAGACCATTTCTGTAAAAGACAATACTTCCCTCCCTCCAGAGTGGAAGGATAGATATCCCCAATCCTTTTAGAATAAAATGGTCTCATTTCTGCACAAAGGTATTCCTAATGAGAAAAGCAAAAATCTCATGTAGTGTGAGGTATGTCAAGTATGTACACATGTGTGTGCTGTGCATGTCCATTTCATTCTGGTTTCAAGTTTAAGAAGAATTTCTTGGATCCTGAAGCCCACTAGGGAATCTTGCCTGTGCTATAGGAGTGGTTTGCTGCTGCTATTAAATGTGCTTATCTCACTCCTAAGCTGGGGGAGGCAAAGTCCATTACTTAAGAGGATTCCCTGCTCAAATAAGCCATTCTTGTAAAACTGTAAAACTAACACTTTACTGAATGTCCAGGTGCATTATGCTCCCAATTAGGAGGCCCATTAACCTTCCTTGAATTTACTAATAGAAGGAGCAATAGAAGTCAAAGAGGTACTACTACGTCCAGTGAACTATAGGGAGGTGTTTAGGGACTAGTTCAAGGCAAAAAAAAAAAGACTAAAAATGTGATTGATGATCATGGGCGAGAGTTTTGATCAGAGGCCTCAGATTAAGCCAATGTTTTGATCAGAGGCCTCAGATTAAGCTCAGTATACATCAATGTGATTTCCAAACCAGTTGTGAGGAAGTAAAACTCAGTCTGCTTTTTCTGGCCCTAGTTGTTTTAGAACTACAAGAAAAGAGAAGCTGAAGTTTAGTTCCTCAAATGCAAGTTCTTTCTAGAGATAAACTGCATCCATTAGGATCAGTCAGGCCTGCTGCCTGGCTCTGCTCGGCTCACCCTCAGCTGCCTTGGCCTATACCAAAGTCTTGAGGATCATCAAGTATCCTAGACTAAGTTTATTGATAACTAATATTGTAGTCCATATATTTGCTCTGAGTCAGTGGTTTTCAGTGACATATGGTTGCCTCCGAAGGCCTGAAGGAATTGGAATTAGAGAGGATGGAGAGGAGAAGGTAATATGAAAGAGATGGGCAAGTGCCCAGGTTTAGATACAGGCAAAATCAGAATCAAATCATGGCTCCCACAAGTCCTAGTCATGTGATCTTGGGCATGTTATTTAAACTTGTCAAGCCTAAGTGTCTTCGTCTGTAGGAGAAAAGCTAAAAGAGTTAATAGAACTTATCTTGGAGAACCTTATGGAGATAAAGTGAAATAATGCATCCTAAGTACCTAACACAGTGCCTGTGTACTTAACAAATACACAATAAATGATAGCTGTAGCTGTTGATGAAGGACCATAGTCTATGTTCCAGTTGCTATTAGGTGCATGATATAAATTATTTTACTTAAACATTAAAGTTATTTTATTATTATAGGTATTATTATCCTCATTTTAAGTTTAAATAAATAGTTCAGAGGGTCTGAGTAAATTGTTCCAGGTCCCATGACTGGTAAGTGATGGAGCAGGAATTTAATGTTGGTTTGGCTAACACCAAAGTCTATGCTCTTTGTACCGGAAAATGCTTCTTCCTCTGTCTTACAGAGGTGCTTGCTCAAATACTCAGATCCACTGGGCATTTAACTGGATTTAGGCATTGCCAAGGGATGCTCTCTCTGGAGTTGCCATGGCAATGCCTGGTATCCATCAGAGGTGGTTATATATGCTCCTCCCACATTTTTCATGGTATAAAGGGAGGTTTTCACACTTGTCAGAGGAAGAACGCACAGTTTGAGACCCAAATTTCTCAAAATATAATCTGTGGCCTGTGCTGGATTACAAGAGTTTTCTTTATGGTCAGAGATTCCAAAATGCATGTCTATTTGTCAGTTCTCAGTATACATCAATTTTTTTTTTTTTTTGTCAGTGATTACGTGAGGCACTAAGGCCATTATTCTAAGAGTTACCGAAATTTTGTGTTCATAAAAAGAGGTTAACATATCACCAGAATTTGCTAACAAGTCTGACTTTAACACCTGGTAAAGCTACAGTGACCATATCCCTAGAATAGATGGTTAAAAAAAGCACAGTTTTAAGAAAGGGACTCTACAGTGTTGTCTTCAGTTAGTCCTTCAAGCTGTTGTTTATTACCAACACTTAAGCAGTTCTTACTATGTACCAGGCATTTTCTAAGCATTTTAGATATATTAACTTGTTTTAATCTTCATAATACTCCGATGAGGTAAGTAGTCTTATTATTATCATTTTTTCTTGGGAAAATTGAGTCATGGAAAAGTTGAGCAAGTCACCCAAGGTTACACAGCTGGTGAGTGACAAGCCAAGATCTGAAAACGAGTAGTCTAGTTTGGAGTCCACACTCTTAGCTACTGGGCCTCTCTGTTTTGTCTCTGAAAGTTACTGTTGGTTATACTGATTGTGGATCGTTTGGATAATGTTACATATTAACATATAGGTAGCTCCAAAGTTTTTAATTACTAATCTTTAACAGCAATATTTATTGATCATTTACTTTATGCCAGTCATAGTTCTAAGCACATATTAATTCATTTAATATATTAACTCATTTAATCCTCACTGCAACTCTTTCACTCTCATCCTTATAGCCGTTTTACAAAATAGAGATTGAGAAGTAGAGAGATTAAGTAACCTACACAAAATCACTTTTGCACTATGCATAAGTCATGGGGACAGTGTTCAAGCCCAGATATCTGACTCTAGATATTAGGCTCCTAACTATACCTTATCACTGTTCAAAAATGAGTCATCTGCACCTGGCCAGCTCTTTCTCCAACCGAAAGCAGAGACAGGTGGGATAAATAAGCTGGTAGGGATTTCGAACCCCTTGTTCTATGCTGTTTTCAAAATCATGGCAAGAGATGTTGGTTAGAGTCTATTCATGGAGCGGCCAGCCACAGAGGAAAAATTCTCATTTTGGACCAGGCATAGCCCACTGTCAGCAAAGAATCTGGATGGGAATGCAAAGACAATACAGGAATATTGTATTGTCAATACAATATTGACAATCTGCCAGAATAGAGGGACACAGAGCCTCAGGGACAGACAGGCTCTGCAAGTCACATGTGGTCCCAGGCAAGTCACCACATTCTTTTAAGCTCTGGTTTCTTCATCAGTAAATTATGGGTGAGGACAATCCCCACTGTACAGAGTTTTCTAAAGAATGAATAAGCAAACAAAAGTAAAATTCTTAGCATCATTTAGGTAGCTCATTACTATTGAATAAATGATAGCGGAAACTTTCCAATCATTCCATTTACATCATTTTTTAAAAATGAACAAATCTTGTGGCCTCACTTTCCTTATACAAACCCCTTCCCTCATTCTTCCCTCCACTTAGACCAAATATAAGTTTTTTTCACTCTTTATCTGGCAACTTGGGAAAGAATGATATTACTAGTACTTTTGTTACAGCATATGACCTTCAGTTAGTTCTAAAGGAGTTATTAATTATTTCCACCAGTGCCTCCAATATACCAACAGCTATACTGGTAGTATTTTATTCCACTGCATTTGAAACTGCTGTGTACTACCTCTGGGCCAGCTCTATTTTATGCAATTCGGTGGGTGGCCATGGCTTTTGGGGGTGTTTCAGAGGCAAGGACTTTGCCAACCCAATCTGCATAATTCTATTCACTTGCCTTTGGAAGGAGAGACCTTGCCAGATTTATTGATTCTTATAGCAGGGTCTGTGGACCATCGGGTTCTTTTGTCTCTTTCATGGCAATGAAGGAACAGGGCTCAAAAGCAGGGTCATTCTATTAGAGTCCAATGCTACCTGTTAGTACACAGAGAAATATTGTCTTTGCTCCAGCAGTACCATAAATAATGAGCATGTGCCCTCTATAGAATCCTGAAAAATTAGCTGTTTCCCATTTGAATAGTGATAAAATATTTAGAAATTAGATTTCCCTCAGTGTCCTCATTCTTCCTCATCAGGCATTCCTCTAGAATCATGGTTTTAGTTTGTATTAACATCACTTAAGGACTTTGCAAATAATGCAAATTCCTAAGACTTTTCTCCAGAAATTCAGGTCTAGTGGCTACTGGGCGGGGCCCAGGTTACCTATGGATTTAATAGGCTTGCCAGTCCTCTCCCCTCTCCATACTTGCCCCTTAGATTTTGATGTAAATGGGTCACTGTATTTGGAGAAGGAGTGCTCTAACAAGCTACATACATTTTTGGTTTGTTTTGTCCCTCCGTTACTGAGGTGAATTTCATAGAGAGCTTAGACAGTCTCACAGAAATCATTTAATTATTTGAAATTGCTATGAAAAATTCACAGGAATGGTATTTTGTTTCAGTGGCACAGAAAAGAAAGATCAGGGACTTTGGAGTTAGCAAACCTTAATTCAAATCCAGACTTGATAAATAACAACCTGAGTGACCTTGGGGAAATTAATATCTCTGAGTCTCAGTTTTTCATCTATAAAATGGGAATAATAGCCTGTGAGAGTTTATACTAAAGGTTAACTGAGATATCTTGGTTGAATATTAAACAGGAACAAATAAAGACACCCACTTTGAGTCTATTTAGGATAGTTCATAAGTGATGCTGAAGTGCCCCTTCCTTTAAATGATATCAATGCATTTTTACAAGGAAAAAGAACAAAGGTCAGTGATGCTCTGTTGGGTTGAAAAGAGTTTTCCTGGAGATTTTGCCTCTTTTTTTCTTTTGCATTCTAGGAAAGAAAACGAAGGCTGGGCAGACTGCACTACAGACACACAGGAGGAGTGACCAGAGGAAGTCCAAGTCAGTGATGACCGATGGCCCTGCACCAGCTCCTGAGGGAGTTCAGGCATCCAAAGAGGCAAAGAGCCCTACCATTAGAGGCTGCCGGAGTGCCCATGCTCTCACAGTTCACCCAGCCAAGGTGACCCTCAAACATGCAGGACAGTGAGCAGGCAGACTGAGCGTGAAAAAATAACTGTTACTCTAATAAAGCATTGAAATATTTGCCATGAGAAAAACTAGAACTTTATTCATAGACTTCCTTATTTATTCTATATTGAAATATTTTTTGTATTATTTTTATATTGAATCACATATTGAGAAGCCATACTTTTTTTAAGGCCTGACATTTATGTAGGTCTTAATCTGTCCTGGTTATTGCCTGCTGAGGGCAGAGCAGGTACTCCTTTAATAAGATGAGAAAGGTACTGAGATCCATTCTCTTGCACCCAAAGATCTGCCCCAAAATATCTCCTTCTATCTAAGGCATTGCAGGCTTCTGTGAAAATGAGAATGCTATCTTAAATCATTAATAGTCATTTATTGGTGATTAATACCAAATACACACGCTCAATATTGCAGAGTATGGTTCTGAGAAAGTCACAGGTAATGAGAGGAACACACTTTCATTTTAAATTTTCAGAGAAAGACAATGGTCCTAAGTAGAAAGTATGACTTTGAAAGGTGGGATTTGTAATTTATAAGAAAAATATATATTTGGTTATTCAGATGACCAAAATATATTGCTCATATATATTTAGTCTTAGTCTAAGGTTCCTGACCCACAGGTCCCAAATCCCTTGGACTTCCTAAATGTTGAGAGCTATAAAGTTGTCTTTTGTTATGTTAATGAGGTGACTTTGGAAAGCTCTTAGAGATCAGGGCTGGTTGCCAATGGAGCCAACCATGTGATTAGAAAGTTGAAACTTTCATTCCCACTTCCTGACCTTCCAGGAGGGGCAGGGCCTGGAGATGAAGTTCAATCAGCAATGATCAATGATTTAATTAATCATGCTTGTGTAATAAAGCCTTCATAAAAATCAAAGAAGATAGAGTTCAGAGAGATTTGGGGTTTGTGAACACATAGAGATTTGGGGAAAGTAGAGTGCCTGGAGTGGGTGTAGATGCTCAAGCCCTTTCCCTATACCTTGTCCTACGCATCTCTTCCACCTGACTGTTCCTGAGTTATAGCCTCTTATAATAAACCAGTTTTCTAGTAAGTTCTGTGAACCACTGTAGCAAATTAATCGAACCTAAGACGTTGGAATCTCTGATTTGTAGCTAGTGGATCAGAAGCACAGATAATAACTCGGACTTCTGACTGGTGTCTAAAGTGGGGTGAGGGGGGAGTCTTGTAGGACTGAAGCCCTTTACGTATGAAATCTAATGTTATCTCCAGCAGTGTCAGAATTGAGTTGAATTGTAGGACACTCAGCTGTATCTGAAAATTTCTAGGTGGTGGTGTGGTAAACACCTCTCCCACTCCACACACTAGAATTGGGACCAGCAACCCAGTAAGAGATGGATAGGCCTTAGTGAAAGTACAGAACAGAGTAGGACATGGAGCAGTCTGGAGACCACAAGAGCATCCTGAAGTAGTAGAACAATGGGTTCCGGCAACTCTGCAAAGGACCTATAGTTTTTATAACTGCTGTAGAGGAACATGACATGCTTTCTAGTACAGAGGAATAGAGCCTAAGCCTCTCTCTGCCTCAACTCTAAATTTTGCTGTATGAGCCAGATTTCTCTGTCCACACATAAGTGGAATCTTATGAGTCCCTTTCTGGACATGAGAGTGAAAGAAGATTATATAAGGATCAGTTTGTGTTCATTCAACTTGGTTTATTATTTATCCACAATTGCCACTTCAATTTGGGTTTGTATTATCTTATTCTGGAAGTCTTGCCTCTCTAAGTCATAATCTCTTTGAGAGGATTCTTTAACATCTTTAACATTCTTTAACCTCTCCCCAGTGCAGAAGACCTGATGGACACTGAGAGGTGATTAATTACTTACCTGATCCTTTCAACAAATGTTTATGTGATCCCATTTCCTATGGTTGACTCACAGTTTCTGTACCTGAGAGGTATTAAGGCTCCGGTCCTAAAAGCAAGCTTTGCTGGGCTATTCAGACAAGGACGAAGTAAGAATAGTGTGTGGTCAGAGAGCACTGTATCCGCAAAATGTACCTTTGAAAATATAGATTATTAAAAATGCCAAAGTTTCCAATGATGCCACTCATTACAGTCTGGAACTCAAATGCAATTGGTGACTGTCACAAATACCCTGTTGATTTTTGCTTTTCTGCTGCTAGTATGATTCTGGCTAGCTTCTTATAGTACTGTCACAGTACTTAATCAGGCATGTGTCCATAGAGTTTAAAGTCATTTATTCACATTTTTATTGAATAACTATAATGTGCAAGGCACTTTGCCAGAGACTGGAATGTGACTTTAGAGCACAAAGAACACGAGTTTATTACTAATCATCTACCAGAAAATTCCCCGCTCCCTCTGCCACCTGATCCACATAAAGGAAGCAAAACTAGGGACTACCATACACTCATTGCCCACTATTGGTGGACTGTTGTCTACATTTTCTCACTTAATCCATGAAACAAAACTTCATAAAACTAAAGCATAGAAAGTTAAGGGACTTGTCCAAGATCTCATGGCTACCAAGTGACAGAGCCAAGATTTTAACTCAGGCCTTTTGCCCATAATCCTGGTTGTACTGATTTTCAACAAATACACCAACACCCTGAGATTCCTTCTCAGCAGTATATTGATTCCTATTGCTGTCAATGGTGTTGTATCTGATCATTTCTCTATTCCAACAAAGCCAAACAGGATTTATAGTAGATCTTGTATAACTTCATAATTCTCTGTAGGAATGTCTCAGAATAGCAACAAATGGACTAGAAGCTAATGTCAGAACACACATACGTCCAGACATATGGAGAACTCCTCCAACCTGACAGACGATGAGTAGTCATCCAGGAATTACATGATAGTGACAGTGCTGTTTCTTGAAGCTCAAATGCCAAATTGCAGGCTGCTCCATAAATCTAGGCTTCACTAGTCTGAGCATGGCCTAGAACCAACTCATTCAGGCTATGCCAGCAAAGCCCAGGCCTTCATTGGAACTCCCTCTTATTAATGATTAGCTTTGTCCCCAAGTCATGACAGCTAAGCAGTACCCAGGCCAGGGTTGCCCTAATCCATAAAACTGAAAGCATAAATCTACTCTGCCTTTGCTTCCTCCTTCTGCTTTCTTTCTCACGCACCATGAATTTAGTAATCACCAACTCCATCAATTCCATAACCTAACATGCTCTTGAATATATCCTTATTCTTCATCCCCGTCCCCACTGGTTCAAACCCTCATCATCTGATGCAGGATGATTGCAGTTGCTTTCTATCTAGTGTCCTTACACCAAGTTCTGCAGTCATCACTGCATCTATTCTATGCACTGATGCTGCCAGAGAAATCTTTAAAAAATTCAAATCTATAACTCTGCTCTATATTCCAAATTCCTCACTGACTCACCACTGACCACAAAAGGCACATTCTCAAAAGTTACTCTTGAGAAGCCCCTAATGATCTGGCTTATTCTACTTTTCAGACTTCTTTTAAGTCACTCTCAGTATGAATATCATAACATTCCCCAAATGTGCACAACACTCTTACTTCTGTGCTTTTGGACATGTTTTTCTTTCTGCCTAAAATGGTACTTCTTCTCCTGATAAATTCCTAATCTTTCTCCAAAACCTAACTAAAGAATTACCTCCTCTGAAAAACCTTTCCTAATCCTCCCTTATGGACTTACAAAGTAAGTTGTTACTTATTTGGAGCTCCTGAAGTACTTTTAACATATAATTATTACCATAATTGAACAGAACTTAAATGTTTTAGTTAATTAGACTCTAAGCTCCTCAAAGTTAGGGGCAAATTTTACCCTTTTTCCTACCCGGGGAGTGTCACCACTTGACACATTGTTCAGTAGGCAGCAGTTTCTTGCCTTCTTCCTACCGAAATCTCTACTTGCTCATTTACAAAATTAGAAACTTGGGTGAAATCAGTTTTATTCTAGCTAAATAATTTTTAATCAATTAACTTATATATTTGTATAGCTTCGGCAAGTCTTTGCTCAAATGCCATTTTCTCAGTTAGTCCTTTTCCAACCACCCTTCCTAAATCCAACACTCTCTTCTGGGCACACTCCTTATCCCCCTTCCCTGCCTTATTATCTTTATAGCACTTTTCACCCTACGACATACTCCATAATTAACTTACATATTTTGTCTATTGTCTCTCTCCAGCAGAACAGTGAGGAAAGAATATTTTGAGGAAAGAATATTTTGCCTATATTGTTCACTGCTGTATTTCTGGCACCAGAAATAATGGCTGACATCTAGTTGACCCTCAAATAAGTAACTGTTGACTGAATGAATCCTCAAATGTTAGAGGCAAAATATTCGAAGGGATTATTTCAACTAAATTTTAAAAAATCAGCCAATGACTGCTAGTTGATGGCCAGTCAATCCAGGATTAGCCATGGGAATGTTACCAAACAGTGGGGACTGCAAGCTGATTGACAACTATCAGAAGCAGGGCCATATAACTGTAACAAAAGAATGAAGTTACCTATGATTAACATGGGTGGACCCTGAAAATAATCCTGCCATATCAACACCACATTCTCGCCATAGTTTGTGCATCTCCCCACAAGACACACTGTAACGAGGGGAAAGGCATCCAGCCCACAAGGACAAAGCTAGAGAGAAGTGTGTCTTCCAGCTTATTCTATCTTGTTCTTTCCTAATGATGTCTGCCAAGGTTCTTGTTTCCTGAAACCCTTGATTCAGGGACAAATATCAATAATGAGGGTCCTTTGGTAATTCTGATAGGATTGTGGAGCCTGTCAGTCTTGTGAGAGCTAGCTCCGTGAACACCGAACTCTCTTTTGAGCCAAACAGCTGAGGTTAAAGAGCATTTACCTCCTGGGAGAAAGAGGACCATTGTTAGAGATTAGGCTGTGGCATTAATCCATACTTCCTGCTGTCTTTAGGTAGAGATGGCTACTCATCTCCATTGCAGTATTCAATATTCACTAGAAGTTTAGCCTAGCTCAAAGAAACATTTCCAACACACAATCTGCAGCTCCTAGAGGGTAGGGGTAAGGTGAAGTAATGGGCCAGTATTAGGAAGAGACTGTAAGTTCTTGGAGACCAAATAGTGATATAAGGTAAAAGATTCAATCACTAGTCAGATTTTCTAACCAAACTTGCAGGAATTGATAGAAGTTAATAGAGAAATAAAAGTAGAATAATGATCGAGTTCTCACATTCTTAGAAAAAGGGAGGGTAGAACCTTAATTATGAGTAAATGTCTTTTGCAGGAATACAAAGATAGCTTTACATGTTTCAAATATCTCTCAATTTAAGATCTCTTATCAATAAACTTATCTCTCTGTCTCCTATACCCTGTCCAACTGCCATTAACAGTTAGTGAGAAGGCTGAAGTTGGAAAGGAGGGGACAAAGTCCACTGCAGAAGTGGACAGTAACTATATAGTAAGAGAAGCCTCAGGTAGAAAAAGGGGGCATTAAGAGGAAAGTTTGATTTTTGCAGTCTGGGATAATTTTTATTAAAAATGAGACAGAAAAAAAAAGTGAGGTGGGCAGCTGTTAATGCTTTCATGCTTCTCTTCTCCGCAATTGGAAGTCAAGGAGAAGTGGGTGGTGTTCCATAAACATCTAAATAGCTTTGGAGAAGCCCAAGGAGTAGGGCTAAATGGCAGCCCCTTCCCCTGGAATGTATTAGAGTGGGGCTACAAGACTTCAGAGAAAATCCTTCTTTGTGACACCATCTAACATGGATCAAGGCTAGTAGAGCTGAAGTGGCAGTGGGAGCTAGATAGATGAATGATCCTGAGCTAGAACCTATGCTTTACAATAGTAGGTCCACAGTGGGCAGGGCATACAGACGTTCATATATCTACAAGAAGGGGACAAAGTGTGAAAGCACTACTGGATCTAGAGATGGCAAGAAGGAAGGATCTATAGATTCCTATGGATGATGACCGACACCAGGGACAAAGGTCAGGGTCTAAGACTGCAGTGCTAAATATCAGCACAAAAGCTGGATAGACAAATAGGATCTCAGAGCACGTTTCAGCTAGGATCCATAGGAAATTATAAGAATCTGAGGCCCCCTCTTTTCCCATAACTGCCACAAAATCATGTGAACTATATCCTTTCCCTGCACACCTGGATATATTAGAGAAGTACAGTCAGGGAAAGAGGAAATCTGAGAGGCTAAGTATATGCCTAAACAGCCTGAGCATGTGCCTAAAAGGATTGCTAAATTATTCTACTGGACTCAGTTTATTTGGTTATACTAAAATTTATACACTTCCTATTTCTCAGATGCAGTTAGTTTATGAGAAAGGTCAGATACGTGATAGAATTTTTAAAAATTCTTTGAGCATCTGAGGGTAATAGAATGAGTAATTTTATAATATTGCTATGTCATAAATTAAATTAATAAGGAAATAGTATTCAAAAAGCCATTTAAAAAGAAAACTCTTTTATTGATAGAAAAGCAAAACAAATTTTCCATGAATTCTAATATCTGTTTTATTCTTTCTGTTAGGTATACTCAAGTTCGAAAAATCAGTTTTTCTGTTTTTGTTCTTGTTGTCATGATTATTGTTAATCTCTCTTTAAAAAACAACTCAATGAAATCACAAGTGTCCCTGCCTCAAACAGATAGGACCACCATGATAAGATATTGTCCCCAATTAAAGTTAATTAAATTCTTATTCTTAGCTAAGCATTCCTGTATGGCATCTATTGTATTATTAAGTTGGTGACATTAATGTGTCGACATCAAACCATCAAAGCTATTTCTTAAATTTTATCAAGTAAATCAAAAACCAAATCAGAATCAGGTTTATGTTCAATCCAATAATTAAATGCCCCTCTATAGATGGGTCAGTTCGTTCTCATATGAACTAAAATATCTGTAAGTTATATCATTAGATCCAACAAAGGATGGCTTGGCTTTTCAGATTTAGAATTGAAGTCCAGATTCACATGGGAGTGAACCTGATTACATAAAAGTTTCTGGTTCTACTTTAACCTATAACTTCCACATAATATCAGCTAGCAATTGTTCAACAGTCATCCACAGAAAAGCATTTAAAGCATATGTCTGCACAATGGAAAAAAAATGGCATTTTAAAGATTATCTAATTCAATTGATATAGATAGAAATGGTGGAAAAGTCAGATGCCAAAGTTTTTTAAAGCTAATTTATTCATATTTCAAAACTACCTATCAAACTAAACATTTAATGGTCATATTTTCACTTTACCTTTAGCTATGCAGATATAAGTTGTACTTCCACACAACATATAGGTTGAAAATCAAAAACTGAGCAACAATACAGATTTGTGGTCTAGGTGGTCCTAAACCTCTTCTAGATATTTTTGCTTTCCATCTAAATATTTAGACCACATAGATATGGTCATAAGTTCATTATCATTGCTACATTTGAGTCACTAACTAGGAAAAGAAGCTTATCTAATTACCAATTTCCCGAGCCAACCAGGACTCTCCCTTTTCATTAAATAAAGAGAAAGTCACTCAGATTTGACCTCAGAGAAATATGTACATGCATATACCTGACTTCTCAATATCTTCTCCAGATAGGAGGATGGAACATCTATTTGGTTTCCATCTCATTCTAGTAATGACAGAAAAGAGAATACAAAAAGTCCATTGTAAATTTGTACAAAATGTATGTATATATAAATACATATCTATGGGTGTATATAAATTCTAAAGAAGATTATATCCATCTACATTTTTAAGATTCAGAGTCCCACATGGTTGACATAATGGTATTCTCTCTCCAATTTTCTCATTTTTAAAAACAATAAGAATTAAGCATGCCACCTTATTAATACTGAATAGCAAGTGCAGAAGTTGAGCTGTAGCTAAAGGGATTTGAAGCAATTAGTTTGACGGGACATCAGTGAATAAAATCTTTAAAATAAGTTTAACTATTTTCAGATTGCCTTTTGTTTCACATAAATGAGATCCAAAATGCCCTGTTGGTTGCATCCCAAACTCCTGAGACTGTCAATTGAGCTTTGTAAGAAGCAATGCTTTAAACAGGGCCTGTGCAAATTTCTTGGGTATGCGCTTATGGCAATAAATTGGTGGGAGACTGACATTACTAGAATTTCATGTAATTCTCTATCTCATAAAAAATCTCAAGTGATACTACCAGAAGCTTAGGGCTCTGAGTGTACTAAACTCAGTGTGAAATTTGACTCACAAACCACGTCATCTTTACACAAAGCACTGTTAAAAATACTGAACCATAGTCAATTAATGGAGAAAGGCACACATATTTAAAGGTGAACAATAAGAGCATATTATGGATGTGTGCCCATGGTTAGAGGTATCAAGATATTTTTAAAAACAATACACATAATGCTTTTTATTTTTCCTGTTTTTTTTTATTCCTCTGGGGAAAAATTACATAGGACAATTTCATAATTACCCCCAAGAGTGTACAGGCTGCTCCTCGGAAGGGGATTATTATTGCATGCCTTGAATGCACTATGATTCATAAGGCAAGAATGTATGAGTAGCTTCAGCACCAAGGAAATGGAATCATCATCCAGCATTGCTCACAACAGAACATCTTATTGCTTTAATAAAATGGGAAAATATTCACTGTAAAGAGTGCACCAAATAAGGGGGAGAAAATAATATTCATGCACTCAGTAGAGCTCATTGGAAATGAAGACGCTTTCTTCTGAGTCTCTGATTCTATTCAAATTTCAAGCCCAAAAGTCACTCCGTAATAAGATATTAAAGAGCTACAGTCAGATGAGGGTGAGCTACAAAAATTAATGGACTCTCTTCTTCACAGTGCCTTAGTCATTCTGATATACAACATATAGCTGATACACTAAAAGAATCTCTAGTGGCCTGAGGAAATTAATGTACTCTTTTACCCATTACTAGGAAGTGACTAAGGCACCGGAGAGAATCTGGTTCATTGTTTAATATATTGTACCCAAAGATTATACCTGGTCTTCCTAATATTACAACATGGCACGCTTAAATGATGATCCTCTGTGCTTCAGGGAAGGACTTGAATGAATATCTCATGGATGATTAAAATTAAGCTTATTAAATTATTTTTATAAAAGCTGCAAACTGAGCTTGGGCAATTTAATAGATGACCTAAAACCTCAGAGGTAATATTTTCTCTGGAAAAGAGCACATATGCCTGGAACCAAGACAAAGAATCTAGAACTATTAGTTACTTGGGAGAGGGATGCATATAGGGGCACAGTTGCCTTACACTCTGCAGGTTAGTAAGGACTCTTTTTGTTGAGCTTTTTGTAGAATATTCTCTTTCGTACATTTTCCAAATGCTTGAATAGCCGCCAAAGAATTGGTTTCCAAGAAAGGATGCCACTGCATATAATTAAGATTGTAACATGCTTCTGGCTCCTTCTATCAACAATCCAGGGGAAACAAAGTGGTAAATAACCATAGGTGAACTCCTTTTCTAGCAAAGATGGCCTTGACTGGCATTAGGAGAATTAAAAAATTGATCTCCTCTCACTTTTTTTCTCAGTATTTCTTTATGTATTCATTGAAGTTAGGTAAGCCAGACTCAGAAAGAGAACCCTTCCTTTGCCATATCGCAGATGCAAGCACAGATTTCTAACTCAACAAGCTGTAAACATTTTTATCCTACAAGTAGTTACTGGGTTTAACTTCTCTTGAAATTTGCATGTCCTGTCATCCAAATTGCCCAACATCCCCACCAGTCTCACCTTCAAACACATACAGTACAAGCAAGCATACACACCACTGCCTCCAGGTGATAACTGCATGCAGGGAGGACTACAGGCATTGTTTAAATATTAACCATGTTTTAATAGATGGCATTCCTGCACATCCATTATTTGTTTGTTTCCTGTTGTGGTTGTTTCTGTTATTCACAAAAGAAAAAAGAAAACATATGTGTTATCTTTTTATAACAGTCTACTACAGAGTAAGATACAAAAGAATACTTCTGGAAACAGCAGAAGCCAGGCCTGTGCCACTGAATTCCTCATTCAGTGGTAACTATCATACCTACGACTGGAAATTAAGAACAAGAATATACAGTTTGGAGGACATAGAACAGAACTATAGTTTGCTTCTGTATTTGGTACCAATATAATAAATATATAATAAAGGTGTACTTGTTCTAAAAATTAAACAGGAAACATTCTGGCTGGTTAGATACTGTACTTTTAGTACTAGACATCACCTAATACTTTTTTTTACAAAAAAAAAGGCAATTTATGCAATATTTAATAATAAGAAAAACCAACACTACACGTAAACCCAGTTGTAGAAAAAGAAGAAACCAACAAAAAAATCAGAATAGTCATTTTCCAAAACAGCCCCTCCTTGGCCTGCACAACCAAAGAATGTAACCAGTTCGGTGAGGCAATTTCAGCACCAGACCTGGCTAGACAGCTTCCGGATCTTTTGTGAATCCTGAAAATGCCACAAGTCAAAGGTATATAGGTGGGGGCGGTGCAGGGAGCTAAAGCAGTAGATTTAAAAAAAAAAAAAAAAACATTTAAAGATTTTTAATATACTTATGCTCGGCCAGCGAGGGACATATCTAAAAGTAAATTAAAATGCCTGTTCCTAGAAAAGGGCGTGGTTAACTATGGGGTGAAAAGAGGGCTGACTGGAGAGCGGTACCTGTCATTAACGTTTTTCTGGGACTGTCTCTGTGGCCTCTTGTAGTCCTGGTGCTTAACGTAGACGTCTTCTTTACAATATACTATTGCCTGAGCCTGGCTGAGGATGGGAATGGGGAAGAGAGGAAAGCTGAAGGAAAAGTGAAACCTTGAGGGGGTGAAGGGTAAAGAAGGTAACTAAACCTTAACCTGACAGCTATGTACAACACACCGGGCCCCCTCCACTCCCTTTGCTGTGGGGTCAATGCCTGTTATATATTTGGTAGCTTGTGCGGTTTCTCCTCCTTATTGTGGGGGGCGCAAGGTGGAGAGGAAAGACGCATCTTTCATTGACAATGAGAAATTATGTGATTTGTCATGCGCTTGGATTGTGTTATTAGTATTATAATAATTACTATAAATATTAATAATAAAGTATTCTTATCAGTGTTATTTCTTCTTCCGAGACTTTCCTTGCCCAATATTTACAAGTACCGCACAGTGCCTCGGCGAAGGAGAAACAGTAAGGGGAGGGCAGATAAGGAAAGAAGGAAGAGGAAAGAGAGGCCAGAGGAAAGTGAAAGAGCAAGAACGGAGGGGGAAAAAAAGCTAGGACGGTAAATTTGCTGGAAACAAGGAAGGGGAGAGGAGAGGGGCTCAGCAATCAGGACAGTACCACTGTTTGCAAAAGGCCCTCGCCAGCTGTGTCCAAACAGGAGGAGGCTGTATGTGCTCCTTGAGGACTGGGGGCCGGTGGCGGAGGCGGAGGAGCATAGGGACCCTGGCACGGGAGGCCAGGGGACGAAGGGGAGGAGGAGGCGTTGGAGGGGTCACAGAAGGCGGAGTCCCGGGACTGCCTCTCCAGCCGGGTTTCTTTTACATGGGCAGGGGCCTGGTCGCCCGCTGGGGGCAGCCCCCTGCTGCCGCGGTTGCCACTGCAGTGATCCCGCTCGTATTCTTCCTGAGCCCTCTGCATCTTCCGCTTCTTCATCCTACGCTTGTGGATGTGGAAGGTGGAGAGGGACAGCACGATGAGACAGAAGATGAGGGTGACTAGGACAATCAGCACCAGCGTGGAGGAGAAGGACTGGAAGAGCTGCTGTCCCACCTGCGTAATGCAGGTGCCACTGCCTGCACCCGGACCACGGGCACTTGCGTTGCCACTGCCACTGGCGTTGGGGGAAGCAAAGGTCCGGTTGAGGAGACACGGCGGCAGCGCCAGCCTCAGCTCCTTTGGCGCCCTGGCACTCATTGGCGCTGGGCTGGGAGGGGCCAAGCCCACCAGACTTCCTCTCTTGGGCACACCGTTTCCACTGGCCAAGAAGAGGAGAGAGCCCACGCCGCCCCAAACTACTCCCTGGTATGGGAGTGGATGCGCGTGCGAGCAAAGGACTGAGGGAGCAACTGCAGGCAAGCAAGCTGGCAGGGGAGCGAGCGATGCCCGGGAGATCCTCTCCAGACCCGCCTTGTACGCGTGTCCACGCTCCCTTTTCCTTTGCCAAGGCACCAGGCTGCAAAGAGAACAGGCTTAGTTAGGATCCCTGTCGTTGCTCAAGAGAGTGCGGAGGACCGGGAAGATCAGCGCCACTGCAAAACTGCCCTTTAGGCACACTGCCTCAGCTGGACACTGCCCGTCGTCTCCGCAGCCGGAGGACCCCAGCCCGCCTGTCCCTGGCCGCACACCAGAGCCGCCAGCTTTAGGTTCGAGCCACTACCAGGGAAGGGGTCTGCGCCCGCACCGCAGAGATGACGATTACTCAGCAGATAAGGCAGCCTCCCTGCGCCCTGCACAACTTTCTAATTACAACAGACATGAAGCCACCTCGCATTGTGGTCCCCGCTTCCCAGAACGCTGCCCCTCCTTTTTCCTGCACCCTCTCAGTGGATGTCTTTCCCCGGATCCTACACTTTCCAGCACTCACTCCAGGTCGCCAAGCCAGCTCGGGGTACGCAGTCCTCCCTTCTCTTCCCTCCACTTCCTGACTCTCCCTTTCCAGACGATGTCAGATCCCTTAGGTCCGATTCCCATAGGGGTCCCCTGGCACCATATCCCGCTCCGCCTCTGTCCACCGCTGTGGCTGACGCGCAGGACCGCGCTCCATCCTTTCTCCAGCCTTATTCTCTGGTACCTCCCCAACCAAAAAAAAAAAAAAAAAGCAGCTGAAACACCACTCAGCTAAAGCTCATCTCCGCAACCGCCTCCTTCTCCCCATTTCCCTGTGTACCCTCTCCCCACTTGACAGTATCTTGCTTCTTTCTAGGGGGCTGGAAACTGAAGGGGGATGGTTCCTGCCTGCAAAGTTTGGGTTCCCGACCTTCTCTTCGGCCTTCCCAGCCTCGGCCAGAGGGCCCCGAGGCTTTTCCCGGGACCAGAACCAGGTAAACCTGCAGAGAGCAGCACAGCCCCTTGTCGCTCTCAAAAGGCAGCTGCAAACTGTTGCACTGCAGAGCAGTGAGGCGGCGCGCAAGCCTGGACAGGGGCGGGGGCCGAAGCTACGGCCAGGAGTGCCTGCGCAGGCCGCCTGGTCTGTCCTACCCACTCGCGCCCGGCCACCCTACCGCCCCGGTGCCCCGAGCCTTTAGCCGCACCGTATCCCTTACCTGGGGCCACCAGCTGGCTGAAGGGAGGGAGCCGTGCCGCGCGGCTGCAGTGGCGGCTGCAGAAGGCGCGGAGTGAAGGGGCCAGAGACCAAGCCGTGCTGCCGCCGCTGCTGCTGCCGCTTCGGGGAGCTCAGCTCGCAGCCTATTGCCAGAGAGGCCGGTGACGTCAGGCAGCCACCACCAGGGCTCCAAGCCACCCCCCAGGCCCCCACCCCACCCTCATACTCCAACATCTCGTCCTGGCAGAGCAAGCCTCTGCCACACACGTTCCCAGTCCTCTGCCCTTCCCCTGCCCAGGGGCTATGAGGAGCATTCTCCAACCCCCACCCTGTGAGCAACCCGCCTTCCGCACCCCTACGCCTAGCAAGGGTTGAAGCTTCAGTTTTCTGGTTGCCTGATTCCTCACCTTAAACCTTTTCCCATTTGGTCTCAGGAACACATTTTTACACTCTAGAGATCCATCTCCCCTCAGGGTGCACATTAGATTTTTCTCCCTCAGCTAAAGAGAATGGCTTCCCTCCCCAGTCCTGCCTATGCTGGCCTGGTTCTGAGCACAAGCTGCGTACTCAAGAGACGTGAAAGGGGCATTAATGAACGCAAGTGTGGCAGAACTTGAAATACAAACCCGATCGTGTATTTAAGATCAAACAATCCAAATTAACCATTTTCCTTTCCTCCAGAGTCTCCAACTTATTTTTCGCTTCACCTGACCCATGTCCCTCCTCTCTTCCCTTAACACACTCATCCCCAAGCCCAAGATCCATTCCTATTCTGATAATCTAGGCGCGCAAAGCACACACACACAGCCTACATGGCAGGGAGACAGAAAATCGCTCATAGGAGTGCAGATATGAACTGTCCTGTGAAAATTCTGAGTATTGTGCTCTTACAAAGTATCCCTTTGTTGGCCCTAAAGCTGTTGAAGTGCTCAGTGCCTTTGCTGTTGTATTAACAAGAGCCTTTCAGCACAATGGATAGAACTTCCTGAAAGAGTCTCATCAGCCTGCCTGAATCTGAACAGGGACTAATCAACTACTGGTTTAGAATTCTTGGAAAACCTAAATAGTGCATTTGGTTACAGTAACCACTTTAAGACGAAGTATTCTCATTTTTCTACTGGAGAAGCCATATTGGAATAGCACATAAAAACATTGTAAAGTCTTCGATGGCACTTAGATTATTAAATATACATTTCCTTCTTTCCTCAGGGTCTAGTAGTCTTCCTATAGTTGAGTCAAACAGTGCCTGTGCAGTTCTTACTTACTAAATTGAGTAATGCAGTATACATTGCTGCTGTATTCCTGCTATGCATCAGAACTAAGAGACAGCAAGAAATAACTGCTGATACCTATCTATTTGCTTGTATTTGCAAGCAGAGGGTTTTGCAAAAAAAGAGAGTTTGATATGGGGAGGAACATTTGTTTGTCTGGGGAGGTGAGTCCCTCCTTCTAATCTTGTCTGGGGAGGTGAGTCCCTCCTTCTAATCTTGTGTTCCTATCTAGTCCTACTTCAACTTCTCCTTTTTCTCTTTCTGTCCACAACTTATAATTTTGTTCCCATTTATTTGAATAAAAGTCACCAGCTTTTTCTTTATAAGTGTCTCAATTAAAAAAAAAAAGTATCCCTATTTAAGTGAATAGTTCAGTACATGCTGAATAATGCATGATTGCTCAGAGCACAGATTAATGCCCTTGGCTGCCAGAGTCATGCAGTTAATGATGGCAAATGACCCCGATGCTGGCTTAGCTTTTCTGCCTGGAATGAGGGCACCTAATGCCCTGTAAAAGCCACCTGCCATATTTAGATGTTCTGACTTTGATGGATTCAGAGATGGAAGGGTGAGCCTCGTTTTCACTGTGATCACTGAGACTTTGCCATTGACATCTGACATACAATGTCCCATTTTTGTATATTCTCTTTGCTCCTGAAAAGTTGAGTCTAAACATTTTGTAAAGCAAATCCAATTTTGAATACTCCAAAAAGGGATCTGGCTATTTAAAGACTCTTTAGAAAAACTGTCTTGTAAAGCAAAGAATCTTTACATAATTAGACTTAACTCTCACTAGTCTGTTCTCTAGAGTTAGAGGAATGAGTTATCAGGTTTTCCCAGGAAGAAACGTACATACCTTTACAATATGTTGTAATGGGATTACAATATGTATATAATGAGATTCCTTTTGTACATCAAGCTTCTAAGACATGTGATGAGGCTGCCATTGTTCTTATCCTTTTGTTATAAATAATAACCATCTGTTATATCAGGAGTGCTAAAAGTGTCTGCATCATTTTATACAACCTCTAGAAAGACAAGGTCTTGCCCTGGAGAATTTACGATCTATAGCAGATTAATGTAATCCACAAAACAATGGTATTTAACTGAAAATGATTTAGGTATATAAAAGACATCAATTTCAGGCCAAAATCCTAGCACGCTTTTTTTTCTTTTCTCTTTCAAGAAGAATAGGCTGTAGGTTTATAACTTGTTGTTACCCAGAGAATGAATCTGCAAAATACATAGACTTGGATGTCACTAGGTAGTATGATTCAAGCTCCAAGAACAGCCATGACAGCAGACATGTACAACATGTTGAGCTGCAAGAATCGATCCCACAGAGTTGCTGCATGATTTTGGCACATCTGGCACAATGGCAAAGCCTCTTCCAGACAACAGATTGCCACTGTTTTGCCACCAGACATCTCAAGCCACACTTCCAAGAGTGGAAGACCAAGAAGCTTCTGAGATTCCCAAATTTGTCCTTCGTGATGGCTAAACCCCTCTGAATTCAGGCATGTTCCAAATATTCAGCATCATGTAATACTTGCTCTCAAGTTTGATGAGGAATCTCTAGCTTAGAAAGAAGTGCTACATGGTCACTTGGTACATCAACCCACAAAAGCACTAAATCAATAATAATAACAATGATGATGAATGCTATTATTATTTACTGTTATTTGCAAAATGCCTACTGTATTAACATTACACTATGTACTCTAGGTACCCAACAGAGAACTAAAATCCCTATATTAGTATTAATCCTCAGCATAACCCTGCAAGGTTATTGTTTGCCAAAATACAAAATTATTCATTTATTCATTCACTTACTTGCTCAATAAAAATCTTTGAGTACCTGCTACATGTCAGTGAGGAAACTAAAACTTAGAGTAGCTAAAGACCATGCTCAAGTCACATAACAGTAAATATATCACTAGGATCAAACCCAAGCAAACTGATCCCAAAATCAGTATTTCTTTAAGGACTAGTGGTTTCTCTCTTTCCCTCTCATGTGCACACACATACATGTGCGCACACAGATAAATCATTATTTCTATCCCTAATGTGATTTTATCTCTATTTCTATCTCCTTCTGATTCAGGAAGTGTAAACAAATAAAACTAGAGAAAAGCAGAGTCATTTGCTTCCAGCAGAGGAGGGGAGCAGGAAAGCCCACCGAGGGGTCCTCTCCTCTGTCAGCAGCATTCCATTACACTCTCCCTTGCTCCGCACACTCCCCTGGACTGAGCAGAGTCCAGTTTGGAAGGCCTTTTACTTCATTAGGTCACTGAGGCAGGACATTCTAGACTTCAGTCAGCATGATACGTGCCAGTCTCCTCTCAGATTTACAGGGACTTTTCCAGAAGATATTCAGGCAATCTTGACATTTTTCCTAATCTTATAGCTCACGTTCTCTGGGCCCCTTCCTACATACTTACAGAGATATGCTCCATGAATTGTCATGTTGCTGTTAAATCAACTACTGACCCGGCCAGCAACTAAGTGATAAACAAGGTACAGAATGAAGCTCTTGGCCTTGTTCAAGTTATCTAGTTTGTTTGTTTGTTTACAGTTCAATCTTCTCATGTAAAAATAAGAATAATAGCATCTTCTTTGCACCATTATTTTAAGCACTAAGCACATGCATTCAGTAAATGGTAGCTCTTTACCTTTAAAAAAATTGGCTAAGATTAATATTTTATCCGCAGCAATAAAACATTATACTGTTTGGATATCAAAATTCAGAAAAATTTTGATAATTTTGACTATTCTTTATGCATGGATAACAATCAGGGAGAAGAAACTGAAAACAATGAGAGATAATGAGCAGTTAAAGGAACTGGGAATATTAATCTTAAAGATGGAAAGATGTGGAGGATGCCTCATAAGATGTTCAAATGTTTAGAACAGCATTCCCCAACCTTTTTGGCACCAAGGATCAGTGCTTCTATGAGAATCTAATGCCTGATGATGTGAGATGGAGCTGAGGTGCTGATGTTAGCACACTGGAGCAGCAGCAAAAACAGATGAAGCTTCTTTGCTCACTCACCTGCCACTCACCTCCTGCTGTGCGGCCCAGTTCCTAACAGACCACAGACAAGTACTGGTCCATGGCCCCGGGGGTTGGCGGCCTCTGGTTTAGAGCATCATCAATAGAAGATGAATTTATCCCACTGGGTACCCAACAGAGAACTAAAATAGAGTGGAGTATATGTAGGGTAGAAAACATATTTCAATTTACTATTTCAGTACTAGAAAAGACCTTTCTAACCCTGTAGCAGGTTAACATCTAAACCTGCAGTCTTCCTACTGGAAGACTCATATACCTGGAAGTACATTAAGATTTTTCCAAGGATATGTATTGGTAAGTATAATTTCATAGGTATGATTTCTCAAATCCTCAACCTCTTTGTGTACTTTTTTCAAAATGCACTTATCTGAGGTTAAAATTTATCCTTTGTCACCTCTTTTTGCATTTCTCCTACTTTACAAAAGAAAAATCTATATTCGCCAATCCTCAGTCTTACTATCATTACTCGAGGTGTAAAAACTTTTAGGAAACCAAACAAAAGAATACCTTTAGGATGTACAACTGCTGAGGAGGTGACAGCAAAGCAAAAAGATCATCTGTAAGAAATATTGATGGGGCAGTGTCTTATTTCATTCAGGTGACAGACTCATTTTAGGCTCTATGTTTATCTATATGTCAATTTATCTTAGAATTTAGAAGTGAGATGGTTGTCACAGGGATATAAGTATTCCAGTTTAAACTGAAAAGTGAATCCAGACTTTTTCTCACAGAAAGTAAGCCTGATTTGTCTATTTCGATTGACAATTTGAACTGCATTTGCCTGACAGATAGTATGGAAGACGCATTATACAAACCAAATGAACTAAATCTATGAACTTAATGTTTTGAAAAAATATATTTAATGTACATATAAAATATGAAATATGCCAGAATTTACCTTCTTAGCAACTATTTACTGATTAAAAGTTTTTAGATATCAAATTTAAATATGCAAAAGGGTCCATGATTTTCCAAAATTCTTTTAGTGAGTATTTGGGCAAAAAACTTCAAAGATTTCTCTTTTAAAGTATCCAACTCTGTGACACTGTCTGGAAGGAGTGAAACACAAATTAGACCCATCAGGGGTGTCATAGAAGAGATTTCTTACTAGGGTGGGAGTTTAAACCAAGTGGCTTCTCTTATTTTAAGAAAGGTTGAGGGCCTACACACCTTTATATACCCATCAGAGTACTTTTAAGCTCTAATTGCATAAACATGTGCTTCATCTCTTTTCATTGGTCATTGATATACTAATCATATAACATAATTTGTGGCTCATGATAGGCATACAATAAATATTTGTTGAATGAATGAATTTCCTACAAGGATAATGTAGCAAGAGAAATCTACTTTTCACACAGATATCCAAATTTAAATGGATCTCAAACTTGATTGGTGAATGTTTTTATTATGAGATATAAAGTCTCTGTAGTCAGGAACTTGCATTCCAGTTACACGCATGATCACATTTTGATTATCTAGTCAAAGGCAAAGAATGCTAACATTCTCCCTTTTCTCGGTATTTATAAATGAAATATCACTTGTGTCAAAGAACAGAAGAATACAAACTAAGTAGACTGATGGGTGTGAAGCTAGAGAAGTAGATGAGTAAAGATAGATGGACCAGCAGATGTCAAGGAACTCATAAGATCTTTGTGACCAACAGCTCCCGGAAAATGAGAGTGCTAGATTATGATCAGAAACCTAGTGGCATATGCTTCATTCAAGAACTGCAGGCTATGAATCTGCCTTTCATGAGAAAGATAAACTGAAAATATTTCCATCATGTACAAAAAGGTATGCCTAGACAAGTGTTTCTCAATCTCAGCAGGATTGGCATTTGGGGCCAAATAATTCTTCGTTGTGAGAGACTCTTGTGCATTACAGGCTGTTGTGGTAAGCAGAATTCTAAAGATGATTTGGAAGACAATAAAAACCGTCAACAAAAATGCCTACCTTCCATGGTAAATGAAGGTTTATGCAAAGAAAGGGGAAGTGATTTTGCTCTATTTGAGTATAGCTTTGGATTTTGTCTTCTATAACACAAAAGTTTACAGCAAGAGAAAAATACTTGGTTTGAGTCACAGATCTGTTGGTGGGCACACAATGCTCAATGCTCTGGAAGATTCTAATGGAACACAGTGATAGTAAGTGACTTATTCCACATTATGGGTGGCTATTTCAATTCCTATTTCTTTCTTCCTTATGAAACAAACATTACTGTATTTATTTTGAGAATCAAGAAAGCCCAATAGCCTTATGGTTTTCAACCTTTTATCTCTCAGTCTTTTTTCCATTATCTATATATCATTTTATGCTTGAAAAAGAAAACATGAAACAATGTGAATATGGCATTAAGATAGCCTGGGAGTTATCAAACACAGCTATAACTGACTAGGAAAGGACTCTGTAAGACAGCTTAGATTTCATGCTGCACTCTATGTTACCTTTTTTCTATATCAGTTGCCATCCACTATGCTTTTTATTACTGTAACAGAACATGGGGGGAGAAAAGCCAGAGTGTTTCTAAGGAAGACAAAGGAACAATGAAGTAGTAGAATGGGGAGGTTGAACAGGCACTTTTGATGTAATCAAATGAAACTGGATTTTTGTTTGTTTGTTCATTTCACTGTACCTTTAAATGTTGTCCAGGAATATTTTCTCTACTGCTGAATAAAAAATTGATAGGTAACATGACTTTTTTAACTTTTAGTTAAAAGACAGTCTTAAATGTTTTTAAATCACAACACAAAGTCAATTCGGTAATTAGAACCTAGTCTATGACACTTATAAAAATTCAAAACCTGATTAATCGTATATTTTCTCTTTCCTTACAGCCTGTTCTTATTTTGAACAAAAGCCTAGAGCGAGGAAAATGAGTACTATCCAGCTTCTTCTCTTTTTCTCTGGCTTGTATTTCACCTTTTCCCTACCCCACCACCTATCCATATATTGCTACTTTCTTATCTCTCTGGAGTCAAAACAAAGGAGAAGGGAAAATAGTAAAGGATAGGAAATTTTTACTTAGACTGATTCTATTCTTAGATGGCTTTACATTCTTGGGACCCGGTATATGTTCAGATTGATTCAAGATGGAGAACTTCTTCCTTGATCTGCTTATATTCATCCTTTTGCTCAGTAATTACTGGTGACTATTTCTTCACCCCCTAAGAATCTGACATTTTGTTTCTGCTTCTTGCTGCTTAATCCCAAGGGAAATCTCTGGGGAAAGTGTTTAATACCCACCTAAGAATTTTCCATAACACTTGAAACCTATATGATTTTATTAACCAATGTCACTCCAATAAATTTAATTAAAATCAAATTTTCCCACCTGGGGAGTAAGGAGCTGAGTATTTCTACAACAATCTCATCTCATTTGCTGCAGGCCATCCTCCCGCAAACTTCGGGGAACTATACCAAGAGTATGTTAGAATCAACTACAGGAGTCTTTCCCAGTACATTAAGCTGACATCATGAGAGCAGGTTCCCATGTCAAAAATTCTCTCTCCAGCCTTACAGTCCTCACTGCTGTCAAAATCCATGTTCAGGTATCATCTCTCTGATTCTACCATGACATATTAGCCAAGTCTTGTAGCCATTTTGTTAATGATACCTTTTTTTTTTTTTCTGGAGCGAGGAAAGCATTTTCCTAGGAGTTCAAGTTGAATTTTTACCCCTATTATTGTTCTAGAATCTGTGAAGGGCACAGAGGTAAACCTTGAATAAGGTAAGTATCATCTTATGAGGTGTCTGCCTTAGGTTAACACTCCATGTTTTCTAGGCAGAGAATCTGCTATCCTGTATTGATTGGGAGTGAACCATTTCTATAGACCTAGGGGTTCGGGAGAATCTGTAAATCTAAAGTCGTCAAGTACATTTGCCCCAAAATATCCCCATCTCAGGTCTTAGGGCCACACTTCTTGCCTATCAAGCCCCCAATTTTAGCATGAGAGACTTGCCAGGGCAGAGAATTGTCTTTGTAATTCTCCTTCACTCACACCCAGGTCCAGACCTGATTTTCAGCTGGATCTGCCCTCTAGCTACAGGAACTATGGTCTCTTTGAATGCTGAATTAGAGGTCTTCTGGGCTTCCCACTGAGAAGCCCAGTTATTAAACTGAAACTTACTTTTTTCCTTCAGTTTCACTATGGCAATTAAAAACAATCAATTCACAGTCCACAGTCTTCATAATTACCATTTCCACCATATTTCTAAAATGCTAGAGGTTTTATATAAGCCTATATCCATTCCAATCCACTACATAAGAGAGTTTTCATAATTGTGATGCTCAACATGCCAGGGATTATCACGAATTCTCTTATCACCACCAGGACTTTTTACGATCTGGTTGGCAAGTTCCCAAATCCTATCATAAGGGTATTCTTCCTTGGCCCTTTTCTAGTGCCAATTGTCTTAGTTTGGTTTCCTCAGGAAGTAGACCCTGAGGCAAATATTCGAATGCAAGTTGTTTATTTGGGAATTGCAGATAACACCAGTAGGGTAATAAGGAAATGATACAGGAAAGAAAACATAGTAAAGAGTACACACAAAGCCAGCTGCCACTAAGGTTTTAACCTCACAGGGAAACTTTGGGAAATAGCGTCAGATATTGCCTCAGAATTACCCAAGTTGAGATACAAGAGAGCTGTAGGATTTGCAGGTGTATAATGCAACTCAGTTTCATATTTCAAGTCAATCTTATTGTAAGACTGTTTCAAGAAGTTAATTCCCTGACACTTCTGGCCTACTTCATCCCCACACAGTAGCATGGTCCCTCCAGTGCTAGAAAAATCCTTACAAATGAAGTTCCTAGTAACCACACGTCAGGAGCACAGAGAAAAGGAAGTGTCTACAGGATATGAGTGAAGCATTGATGACATCTGCTATAAGCTCCTCCGTGTGCCTCACATTCACTCCACGGGAAACATTCACATACCTTTGCCCAGAATGAGATTGAGGATCTTGAATCGATGTGATTTAAGCAATCCTTCCCTGGTTCTGCTACCAAATTGGTCATTGGACTTTTGTCCTCTAGATTTCCTGCCTGAGAATCAGACCCAAGTCAATATAGCTTCCTTCTCTACTAACTGCAGCAACATATACATTTAGCTCTCCAAAGGGTCATATAGCAGTCCATCTCCATTAGGCTGAAGCAAAGAAGGGGAGGGGTAGACTTTTAACATAGCAACAGCCAACTCCTAGGAAATCTTTTTACAAATCTTCCCACCTCTCCCATTTATGACTTTTTAAAATATCTTTGATATGGTTAAGCGACCAAGGAACATGAAGGTAGTTATTGAATATTTCCGTTATAAGTTATCACATGTAGGAAGGCTTGGTATTTGGTATTTTTCAATTCCATACCTCAGTAGGAATGGAGGCAGGAAGTATTCTAATCTAATATCTTCTAGGGGCAGTGTTTGGAACTAAATGGAAATTTTTCAAAGAATGATTTTACAAATGATAGTGATAAGAATGGGAAGAGATCAAGTGGGCACTATAATATTTATAGAATATCAAGCACTTTACACTATTTCTCTTTCATCTTTACAACAGCTCTATGACCTAGGTTTAGCTAGACCCATTTTGGTGAAGGAAATAGGCTCAAAGTTTTGCCCAAAGCATAAGCCGTTCAGTAATTGGTTGGGCCTGGAATGAAATGTTCTACGGGTCTGGCTCCAAAGTTCACGATCATTCCATTACACCTGGAACAGAAATCATAAACTCTAAATGCTACCAGGGACCAGGGAGAAAAAGTAAATGTATGATATATATGACAAGGCATAAGAGAGTGAAAATGGCTAATGGGGGAAAGACTATTCTAGTGCTGACCAAGCAAAACAAAACACCATGACTTTGAACTGAATCAGGTCCATAAGTCCTTAATTTGCTGATTTTGACCAACTTCGGTGTAGCAGATTTGAAGCTATGCGAACTCAGGGATGGACCCTTGTTCAGCCACCACTCTAATGAATCATTTAATCTCTGTGAACCTCAGTTTCTATCCTTGTAACATGGGTATAACAAACTTCTACTTTATAGTGGGAAGTGAAGATTTTAAAACATGTATGGAAATTTCCTAGCACATAGAGCCACTCTGCAAAGGAAAATTCTTATGTTTTTAATGAAACTTTAGGCTTGTCCTTTCTCTAGAACTCTCTCTCTCTATTCCTAATGATCTTATAGTACAGAAAGGAGAACTTAATGAGGGGAACATCCAGAACACACAGGGATTCTACACAGACCTCACGGATTATTTAAAATTATGGAGGCACGATAGCAGGACTGGTCAACCTTCACCTGATTCCAGTGCTTAATGGTCAAAGGGATGCCATGTGGAGGAGAAGAAATGGCCACTGCACACTCAGGTCTGATGAGTTAGTCAGAACAGGAAGCATGGGTTATTTTTTATCTCCACTCTAATGTCAGGTAATCTATTTTACTGGAAACACAGGTATATTTTCTTTCAAATGAGTTTATGATCATTATTAACATAAAAAAAACGAAAATCAAAAAAGAACAGATATTCTAACAAATATTTGAAGTTACATTATTTTTGTATCACAGGATATATTTTGGCAATGAGTTTATGATCATTATTAACATAAAAAAACGAAAATCAAAAAAGAACAGATTCTAACAAATATTTGAAGTTACATTATTTTTGTATCACAGGATATATTTTGGCATGGTATTGATTTATAAAGATCTTTTAAGTATAATACTTGTATTAGGAATTTGATTGGATAATCCAAAAAAAAAAAAAAACCCTGAATTTTCTTCTTTTTAATGAGAAGAAAAATGCCAACTCTTGGGATTATGATGGTATCAGATCTCACAAGAACACCATTTGCTCTTAGATTTGAGCTTTCCAGCAAGGGCATGGAAACATAATGCACTGTAATCCATTCCCGAAGTCAGGTATTATGTCAACAGGAGCTCATTTGTTTCTCAGAACATTAACACAATTCAAAATTATCTCCACATCTGTCACTCCTTGCTAACAATAGCAACTTGCCATTAAGTTCTCCACCACCATCTAGGAATTAATTCACTAGAAGCAAAGCTCCAGAAGAAGTTAAGAGTTCTAATGTCCTCCCCAAGTGTATAGTAAGTTGCCACTTCAACAGTGACAGGCTAGGAACCCTCTTTAGCTGCAGTGTGAAATAGAAACAGAAGTAGTCTGTGAATCCTAATGACCTGATGAATTGGGCATTTATCACATTCCTGAAATTATTTACCTACAGGTACAACTCTCGCATTGGTCAGCAAGGCCCTGGAAGGCAGTCATCATGTGTGATTCCTCTCTGTACTGTCTAGAGCACATGTACTGCAAATAAAAGCCTCATACATACTCACTTTCATTAATAGCTTTAGCTTCTTTCTAAAAACTGTGCACACAAAGAACTGAGCAGACGGATTTGCATTTTGCTTCTTCTATGTCCCTGGCTCATCTTTCTGTGGATGGTCAAAGGAGGAAGTAGTAGCAGGAGGCAGAAGCAGAGCTCCCAAAGAGCAGGTGTGTGGAAGTATATCTGAAAGCCCTCTCTAGCACGTCCTTATCCCACACCCCGGACTAAAGAAAGAGTAAAGAGTTGAAGACAAGGAAGATAGAAATAGAAAAGAGAAAGAGGACAACTATTCACTTCTACTAATATACAGTATTTGCAAACATGATCCTACTTAATCTTTGGCACACCCCTATGGGATATAGAATCATCTCCATTTTAGAAGAAGAAAATGAGAGGTTAAATAATTTGTCCAAGGGCACACAACTACTAAGTGATGAAGCCAAGATTCAAAACCAAGTCTATCTGCAAAGCCTGATCTTTCTATTAATCCAAGGTGCCTTTCTGGAAGATATTAAGTAGAAAGCCATTGGGTTTGTGATTACATCCTCCACTGGCCAGGCCCCTTGCCCTACCTAGCAGTGGCTATACCTGGCTGGGTCCCTTGAGCCCCATCAGCCAGGAGGTTCAGGTGTTAGAAAGGGCAGAGCTAGTGTGGCCTGGGCATCTAGTATCTAGGGCCCAAAGGGCTAACTAACTCTTTGCTGAAGTTACAGCTGCTGTGTTTTTAGTGATACAGTATCTTATAATTGAGATATAGTCAGTTTTACATAATGCACAAAGTTCCTATTATTTGTACTGATAAAATGAATCAGATGCTCTAACAGACCTAATGTAATTTACATCTCTTTGTTTGAAAGCCAACTGTCAAAAAGAAAACTCACGAAGAATTTGCTCTTACCTCTTTCTTCCAGTCAGGGCTTTGGTTCTATCTGAGATGTCAGGCAGGACCACATGGAAGCCTGATATTTACTTCTTACATAGCCCATCTTCTCTAAAGATTTGGCGAAAGAAGATGTCCTCAGAGATTTGCAGCCAGAAACTGGAGGCCTGCCTATTCTTGGCTAGTTTCTTGTGAAGAACAAAAACCTGAAACACCAAAAGAGGAAATGGGATACATGGGAAATCAGGTGAATCCTGGAAGTGACCTGCCTAAAGCTTGCTCTCATACTATACCTCCTTTACAAAAGGCCTCTCCTAACAATCTCACTAAGGGCATCAGTTCTTTTAAACACGTTTTAATATCACTTCCTGTGGGCTGGATAACCCCAGAAAGCAGAACTGGGACCAGTGAGAGGTAGCTAGGAGGTCAATTTTGATTCAACATAAGTCCAAACTTTCAACTAATTATTGTTAAATGGGAAAGTCATTGAACTGGGAAAAAATTGAGATTGAACCCTATTAACTTCTAAGGTCAAAATTTCAATTTCATGATTTTAGATTTTTAAATGTAACTAGTCACCTTGTAGGGCCCATGGGTATGAGATGTGGAGAGCAACATGTTAGGGAAACTTTCGAACCTGGATTGTGACCTAGTGGTTCTCTTGGTGTAGAATCCTATAAAGGCCACCATGATCATGAGTGCCTGAAAAAGGGTTTGCCGAGGGTCAGAATCCAAATACACTTCCAAGGGAACAGCTTATAAGATATGGAGCTCTATATTAGGAGTCAGTGCAGAATTGTTTACCACAAGCTCAGTCCTGATTCTCTAAATCAGAAAAGAGACAAGCCCATTCCACCACTACTCTCCATCAATGAAATCTCTAATGGCTGAATCACTAAAGCAACAGCTGCGGCAGGTGTAAAATCAGAAGCTTGTAGAACAAAGACAGTGGGAAAGTTAGGAGGGGGGCAGGCAGCATGATGAAGATGTAAAGCATGCTGGTCCAGGCTGAATCTCTGGACACTGGATTCCCCCTACAAGCCTACAAGCTCTGCCCCACCTTCAAGTAGCAGGCCCACTTAACACCAGAGATAATGGCCACTTGCTCCTCAGCTTTGCTGAGGGTCAGTCCTACTGGGTACCTACATGCAAAGGTGTACATAACCTGAACACATAATCAGGTTCTGCTGATATCAAAGTAGGGAAGTGTGTGACAACTTTGTAAAAGATTTTCTAAATCTAAATACCAACTTTCCCTGTCACTTGATCTCTCAGTCTTCTTTTTGATCTAACATGACACTATGACATTTATCTATCTGACTTTTGGAAAGAGTAGGGTGCTTTGGAAAAGGCATAGTGTTTGGAATCTGACAAACCTGGGTCTGAAATCTATTGCTGCCAGTGAACCAACTGGGCAACCATTGATTTTTTTTAAAACTCTCTGAAACTTAGCCTCAATTTGTTCATCCGTAAAATGAGAATCATGACAACTCCCTAGAAGAGATGAAAACTGGGATCAATGAGATTTGAAGGGAAAGGTTATATGAGATCCCCAGAAATTTACAATAAATGTTCATTCTCTGCTTCTTTGCTCTTTCTGGGCCCCCTTAGACTATACTACATCCATTAAGAAGCCAGATACTCTTTCCAACATAGTACAGCACTTTAAAAATATAATATATTTTCAGTGATGGCTATGTGATTTATACAAAATAAAGCACCTCCTGCCAACTAAGTAAATAGAAGAGAGCATGTACTCATTCCTGTTCTAATTTAATCTGAGTGCCTAGAGGTCTTTGCAAGGTAAATATTGTTTTCACTCTGACCTTGGTGCAATGTTCCCATTGAATTTGTCTCAGTCCATCCTTTTGATGTCATGCTGACACCTCCCTAAAAGATTGAAAGCACTTTGTTGAGAACAGACATTAAAGAGATTTAAGAACCAGTAAATACCCATCTACCTTGGACTATGGGAAATTGGGATGTTCTGGGCGACTTGCTGTTCTGCCTGATAAAGGATTAGCACGTATGCCTGAATTCCCAATTTTCAAAGAATAGAAACCATCAAAACATATGACCAGTGTTGAATACCAGATATTTGGTGATTTGGGAGCCTCCTTGACGGCTGGCAGGGATGTGGGGCTCCCTGAAGGAACGTTGATAACTCTGGTTGGCACAAAAGGATAAGCAGAGCTGTGTTCTCTCACTCTGGAAATTTTTTAAAAGCATTTTTGATTCTGATGTATTTCCTCATTGCTTGTTTCTTTTTTGTGAAGATTTAGAGAAAACATTTATTCTAGTCTTTCCTCCATGAAATTTTAAAAAAGATATTTATATATAATGCTCAATTTGGCCAATTTAGTGAAAAACAACTACACACAGTCAGTGAGTCACTAATTAATGGGTCAGTACCCTCTGGCTCCACATGGATAGATTCAGATATTCAGGAATTAAATGCTGCCTTGATATTCATATACAGTTTATTTACTTTAGAAATAACTCTTTTTTTCTACTTTAAAGCAAATGTTTATTCACCGTAAAACAGTTAGAAAATACAGCCAACAGAACAACAACGACAATAAAAATGTATCTGTAATTTACTATTTAGAGAGGACTACTGTTAATACTTTGAGAGGTTTGTTTTTTCATAGGCATAATGAAGATATATTTTTTTTAAAAGTTCATAATCCATAAACTAAACTGGTATCTACTCTTTTGCCTTCTCAACAATATCTCATGGTCCTCTCTCTGTATTCTTTTTCAACATACATTTTAATGACTGCAAAGAATTCACTGTGTAATAAACCATAGTTTATTCTGAAATCTAGCAACAGTCTCAAAAGCAACACTATTATTCAAAAAGAAGAAAAAAGGAACTCTTTATGGCTAAATATTTGCTTACCTTCAAGTCTATTTCCACTAGATTAATTCTTGGAAGTGGAATTGAAGGACTAAAATTATTTAAAAAAAAACTTTGTTGTCAAGTTGTTCTCCAAAGGTTTAAACCAAAGTATACACTCCACTGGTAGTATACTGCTGTTTATATGTCTGTTGCAGAGAAAATAGTGAAATTCTTGATGTCAGGAATTGTTTCATCCTTGTATCTAACATCTTTATGCTTTTGGACATTGAGTCGCTGAAATACTTTTTGAATGATTTAATGACTCATTGTTTAAATGAATATGTAATATCTGACAAGCTTATATAATGTCTCTGGGGTTCAGCTTTCTCTTTTGCAAAATGAGAATTTTGTGTTATATGCTAGCATTCTATGATTTCATATATCTTATTGAAAAGCAATGACCTAGATTTCCTGGGGGAGAGTACCCATATGTACAATATGTAATCACATTAATGGGACTTGTAAGCATGAATCACATGTAAGCCAATTATAATTGTATAGATATACATAGGGATGTGCTCACTACTCAAGAAGAACAAGGATAGATGACATGAAGGAAGGTTCCTGAAAGATGATGCTCAGTTAAACACAGATTACTGGCTTTCTATCAGTACAAAAAAAAAAAAAAAAAAGGCCCGTTTCCTACTCAGGATTCTGTGTTTTACTGGTATCTAAAAAACAGGAAGTAGAATTATCTGGAAATTCAGTTTCCTTAGGTAAGTTCACCCAGGACAAGCAAGCTTATTCCATTAGATTTTAGGAACATTTCAATCACTTTTAAATTACCTAGGATAAAATTGGATTTGTTGACTTTCATGATCTTAGACCTAGTTTATTGACAGTGAATGCCTGTAGACCACTCTCAATTATCCAGGCAACAATCACACTTACCTTCTATAACAGTTCTTTCCCCGAGCCATCCCTGCTTCACAAAAATATTTGGCTCCCACTATCACTCAGTATTAATGTGTGAATGTTTACTGAGAATCTATAATATGCATTCTAAGCTACTAGGGAGGAAATGGAGAAATGTGGTATACACTACAATGGCAGGCATACACAATGTGTCAGACATATGGAGGAAGAAGGAACTGATACCTGGGAGTTAGAGGAAGTCTCACACATGGTTCTTGAAGGTGATTCTTGAAGAATAAGTTCAAGATTGCCAGGTAGATGGAACTGTGTGGATGGCACTATGAAGAATAGGATTCAAGCAGAGAAAAAGCACAGAAAGTCACATAAAGGGGACATAGAATGGTGTTGGTATTTTTATCAGTCTCTCCCAACCTATGCCTCTCTCCATACCATCCCCGCAATGGGTCATACAATGGAGGAGTAGAAAACCTGACTCAGTCTTGTCTCTTTGCTGTAGTTCCTGAAAAGGCTGTTGTTGTTCCCTAGTTATGGTTGGCTCTGTGGCCACTGCTGCATCCTGAACTGCCTCCACTGTGATGCTCTGGGTGGAATCTAGGAGATCCAGCCTCTCCAGCACTATAGATCATTTAGTCTCAAAGTTGTAGCTACCTTATTCTTTTAGTTTAAGAACTTCCCTGGTCTGGGGAAAGGGCTACTTTTAGAGCAGTGTCAATCACTACTGCTCTCAGAGAATTACTTCTGAGCTCTGAAGCCATGTTTCTAGGTGAGGCACACATTTTCCTCACTTCTTTTGGCAGATGACATATGCAAAGCCTACCTTGCTTAGCCATTAAACATATCTGAATCCATATCCATCCTTAAATCTTTATCTTTCTCAAAAAAAGTTTTCTTATTCCTGCCCAAGAGTATTCTCTTCGCTTGTGTCTTAAATGAGTGCTTCTCCAATATGGGAAACATAGAAATCACTTGGAGACCTTGTTAAAAATATATTCTCAAGACCCACTCAGCTAAATCTAAATCCCAAAGGAAGAGTGAGGAATCTATAATTTAACAAGCTCCCCAGCAATCCATTTCCTTGTGGTAAAGTATTTCATGTCAAAAAAGTGGGGAGGATATAGATACAGTGTATATCCCACGTGACCTCTTGAATGCAATCAAGCTCTGGTCTGCTGAACAGCATCTGGGATCCACTGTTTTGTGTTTCCATACCTATCTGTCTCTTCAGTACCCTTTTTTAAAAATTGAGATATAATTGGGATTAATTTCAGGGATATGACATAATTATTTGAATTTGTGTATATTGTTAAATGATCACCACAATGAGTCTAGTTAGCATCCATTGCCTCAAATATTCACATTTTTCTTGTGAACTTTTAAGATCTACTTTCTTAGCAACTTTCAAATATACAATATAGTATTATTGACTAAAGTCACCATGCTGTACATTACACTCCAGGATTTATTTATTTTATAACTGGAAATCTATATCTTTTGACTCCCTTTACCCATTTTGCCCATCCCCCAATCCACCTCTGGCAATCACCAATCTGTTCATTGTATCACGAGTTCGATTTTTTTTTTAGATTCCACATATAAATGAGGTTATACAGTATTTGTCATTCTCTGTCTGACTTATTTCATTTAGTGTAATACCCTCGAGTTCCATTTACATTGTCACAAATGGCAGATTTCCTTCTTTCTATGGCTGAATAATATTCGACTGTGTAAATACACCACATTTTTTTTTATCCATTCATCTATTGATGGACACTTAGGTTGCTTCTGTGTTTTCACTGTTGTAAATAATGCCCTGTAATAAACTTGGGAGTACAGATCTATCTTCAAGATAGTGATTTCAATTCTTTTGGATACAGATCCAAAAGTGGAATTGCTGGATCATATGGTAGTTGTATTTTTAATTTCTTGAAGAAATTCCTTACAATTTTCCATAATGGCTGTACCAATTTACATACCAACCAATGTATACAGGGTCTCCTTTTCTTTATATCCTCACCAACACTTAATTGTTTTTTTTATAATAGCCATACTAACATGTGTGAGGTAATATCTCATTGTAGTTTTGATTTGGATTTCCCTGATGATAAATAATGTTGAACATATTTTTAATACCCATTGGCCATTCCTAAGTCTTCTTTGGAGAAATGTCTAATCAAGTCCTTTGACCATTTTTAACTGGGTTATGTCTTTTTGCTACTGAAGTTTAGAAGTTCCTTATATATTTGCAAAGTTCCTTATATATATCCAAAGGATATTTACCCTTTATCAAATAATATACAGTTTGCAAATATTTTGTCCCACTACACAGGTTGCATTTTTACTCTGTTGATTGTTTCCTTTGCTGTACAGAAGGTTTTTAATTTTATGTATTTCCACATGTCTATTTTTGCTCTGTGAAACAGCTCTCATTTCCCTTCTCTGTGAGGCTTGCTATTACCATTCAATGTTATTAAATAAAAAGAATCATTTTACCAAAAGGAATAGGAGAATGAGAAAGCATTTGACCATATTAAGCCATAGTTTCAAAAGGGGAGGAAGACTAAGAAAAAGGGCAAAGGTATTAAACTGGTGATGGTCTGAGATCCTGAAGTAAAATTGGCAGATTAAGCCTCTCATCCCGTTTACTCCAAGTACCTCATCATCCATCACCCTCATCCGCACTATTCCTTCATGTTAAGGTCCCTAAGAATGAGTTATATTGTGCTTTTCTTTTTGTGGTTTATTTAAAATATATTTAAAATGCACTACCATTTTTTATTTATCAGCAAGTTGAAGGACATGAGTGTGGAATAAAAGTCTGAGGTAAGGGTTGAAGTTGGAAGAAAGAACAAAGGAATTATGCCACTGAAATATTTAGAGGAAACTGGGGCATGGTGTTTATGCCATTGAATACCTAAAGAGGTCTGGGGTAGGGAGTCAAGGTGGCAGAGAGCCTTACAAACATTGCAAAAGTTTGAAAGAGATGTGAAGACATATAAAACCCTAAGTTTCAGCATTAAAAGGAATCTTAGTAGTCACAGATCACAATATTTTTTTTATTCCAACAGAAACACTATTTGTATGTGTCCCCTGCCTAGAGTCTCTCCCAGAATCCTAGAGAGTAAAAAGGAATAAAACTCAGCTTGAGAAGGTTTTGTTCTTTCTTGTAAATGCATGGAGGGGCTTCTACCTAGGAGGATAAAGGGGCAGAGAAGAAACTTAAGGTAAGAATGCATGCCCCGAAGCTGTGACATTTGGCAAAGTGATTAGGCAGTAACATTAAACAAGCTCCCAGGCCATTTCCAAGTGATTGCTATGGGCACCTGTGTTGCTCGAGAAGACCAGGTTTGATGTGGAAAAAAAACAACTCTCTTTTAATTAAAACCTGAGGATGATTGTAATAGAAAATTCATGAAAGAACTGTTTGGTTTCTTCATCAGTGCACCTTTTTCTCTGTTAAAAATAATTTCTTTTTACCCTAAGGAACATAATGAAGAAAAAATATTTGGCCAGAATAAGCGGGAGATGCAGAGAGAAGGAATACATTAATGATATTTTCTAGAGTAAAATCGTCCACCTCTGACTCCTGCCTCTCCAGGCAGACCTGTCAAAGTGAAGGCTGTGCTTTTTATTACAGTGGCTTACACAGAATTATTCTTTAGTCTGATGAGTTTATCAAATCCTTCTTTGACTGTCCAAAGTCACTGGCCAGAAGCTGAATGGTATCTGAAAGATGCAATCAGACTGAAAGCTTTCCACCAAGTAATACCTGGTTAGTGAAAATTGGATATGTCCCTTCTTTCATAGTCACCACTGCCTTCTCACTTCTGCTTTTTCCTGGTGGTTGCTAGCTGACTTCTCTGGTCCCCAATAAGCTTCTATCCAGGGGTCTGGATATGTTCTTGCTTCTCATACTTTGGCTATTATATAACTTAAGGGAGGAGCAGGCTCTGCTATTTTCAATATATGGCTTTTGAGGTTGCCCTAAGCATCCAAATCCAGTTGGAAGATATGCAGGAAGTTTTTATGCATCTAGTCTAAAGTGGCAAACATCATTTACTCTCATGTTCCACTGTCCAGTCACCTGGCAATGTTTTGTTGCATGGGAGGCCAGGAAATATAGGCTAGCTTTGAGCTCAGGAAGAAAAGAAAATGGATTTGGTGGACAGCTAGCAAGACTCTGCCGTATTACTCCCTCTAGTTGATTGATTGATTAATTGATTGATTGATTGATTTTTTAGATGAGGCAACCCTTGGTTGGCCTCACAGATTGCAAGAACTTTGTCAGCTTACAATCTCTTATTTTTTTCATTTTTTACACCTACAGTACTTGGTCTTTGTAGGTGGTCTCCCATCCAAGTACTAACCAGGCCTGACCCTGCTTAGCTTCCGAGATCAGATAGATCAGGCTTTTTCAGGGTAGAATGGCCATAGATGTACTCCCTCTAGTTTTTGTTTAGTGTCCCTTTTAATTTTACTTTTTGACTTTCATTTTAGTGTAATTCATCAAAGTCCTGTTATTTGAAACAATTTACGATAGAGTAAGCCTGATTCTGGAGGACAAACTTCAATTACTGGACTCACCTTTATCAACTGCCACATGCAACATAAGACAATTGTGCAAACACCTCAATCCTTAGGGCACAGCTCCACAAAAATAGATGGGTCATTCCCCGAGCATCAGAGGACTCAAACACAAGGAAAACTTGTGTGTGGAGTGAGAAGGAGGATAGCTCAGGACCTGTGTTTTGGTTCTCAATCCATGTTTGTACACTTTTTCATCTTAGGTTCTAGAGCAATTGAAAATAAGAATGTTTTTAGTAATTTCTGAGTTACCTTAATCTGTCAGCAATGAGAGAAGAGAAGCTCTGCTTCTTATATTTATTTAATTAACCAGAGTCATGTGGATTTTTAGACATAGTCTTAATATGAATTAATCATTCAGTACCATTAGACACCTCCCTGCCTAAGTCCAAATTCAGAATAATTCTTAAGGCAAGAGTGAGATTTTTGTGAAATCCATGCTTCGCTTAAATAATCTCCTTTTCCCCAGTTGGACTGTAGGATTTCTCACTGATGGCACTATTGATACTTAAGGCCAGATAATGATTTATTGTTGGAGAAGGAGCCACTGTAGGCACTGTAGAATGTATAGCAGCATCACAGACTTCTACTCACTGAAGTCTAGTAATACCCCCTCCCCACAGTTGTGGCAATAAAAATGTCTCTAGACATTCCCAAGTGTCTGCAAGGGGAAGCAAAATTGTCCCCATCTGAAAACTGGTGAGTTGAAGAGAGGTTCAGCTTGATCCTTTTAGAATAAGAAATCACAAAGATGTCTATTTTCCTGACCTAATGCAAAGTAAGTACTTATTTACAGGCCTCAGGGTAGTACATGCACTCATAACACATACACACCCGTGAACTGATATTTTTATTGGTTAATTAGTCATTTGTTTAAATTTTAATAAAAATAAAGAGCATAAATGTGTGGATGAGCTGGTCATGAGAGGAACAGCAGCACAGTGTCAGAAATAGTGGCTGATTAAAAATAGGGAATAAGAGAATTGACATGCAATGTTAAGTACCTCATATCACCCAATATGGTGTTTTACATGAAAATATGCATCATTTCACTTGATCTTTCTAACTATCCTCCCAAATACATTGTAAATAATCAATTAATACTATCAATTATAGTAATATCAATTACTAAAGATAATATCTCAATTTTTCAAACAAAGGAAGTGAGGCTCAGAATAGTTAAGTAATTCATCCAAGGTTACAGGAACAAAAAATGGTAGAGTGAGCAAACTCAGGTCTGCCTTACTTTCAGACCCATGCTCCTTTTATAATACCTCTCAACTGTGAATTCCTCTGTATCACCCACTACTTTATCAGTGTAAACAAAAGTCATTTTGGGAAGGATTTTATATGTAGCTCAGTAATGCAACTATAAGAGAAAGCCCTGAGTATTCCAGGTCCCATCAAAGACACTGTAAGCCTGCATTAAACAACTCAGGAATTCTCTCAAGAAGATACCTGAAGTCTAAGTCATAAAGTAGTCATAAAGTCTAAGCCATAAAGAAAAAAGAAAAATAAAAGAAGAGCTATTGTTGCCAAAAGTATATGGAAGCTATGATCAAATATACTACAACTATTTCTACACAGATGAAGAAAAAGATCCAACATTTTCTCTTAAATAGACTCAAATGACTACCAGAGAAAATTTTTATCAGAGCTGTGCCTTTCAGTGATTCTGTTTTCAAAATAGACCCAGTAATGTACTGTTCAAATAAAGATATCATTATCTATCCATCTTGATTAACTACAGTACTGCCACATTGTCCTTACTTGAAATGCCTGGGAATTTGGAAGCAGTTACTGATTATCTAGACTAAATTGACAACGCCCCTTGAAACTACTCGCACAGCTTTCAGACCCTTATGGGCTACTTATTGGTTTATAATAAAGGTGAAAATACACAATGAGTGGCAAATAAGCATATCAAAAGATGTTGTGTATCACATGTCACCAGGAAAATGCGCATTAAAGTAACAATGAGATACTACTACACACCTATTAGAACGACCAAAATCCAGAACACTGACAGTACCAGATGCTGTCAAGAATGTGGAGCCACAGGAACTCACATTCATTGCTGGTTGAAATGCAAAAGGGTACAACCACTGTGGAAGACAATCTGGCAATTTCTTACAAAACTAAACTTTATCTTTTCATATGATCCAGCAATTGCACTCTTTAGTATTTACAGAAAGAAGCTGGAAACTTATGTCCACACAAAAACCTGCACATGGGTGTTCGTAACAGCTTTATTAATAATTGCTGAAACTCAGAAGCAACCAAGATGTCCTTCAGTAGGTAAATGAATACATTGTGGTACATCCAGACAATGGAATATTATTCAATAATAAAAATACATTTATTTTTAAGCTATGAAAAGATATGGAGGAAACTTAAAAGCATATTACTAAGCGAAAGAAGTCAATATGAAAAGGCTGCATGATGTATGATCCACCTATAAGACATTCTGAAAAAGTCATAACTATGGAGACAGTAAAAAGATCAGAGGTTGCCTTAGGATAGAGGGAGGGATGAAAAGGCAAAGCACAGACTTTTAGGACAGTGAAAATTCTCTATGATACTATAATGGTCATTATAAATTTAAAATATAAATTTATTATAATTTTTAATTATGTTTGCCCAAATCCATAGAATGTATACCATCAAGAGTGAACTCTAAAGTGAACTATGGACTTTGGGTAATTACGATGTATCAGTGTGGGTTCACTCAGGTAGAGGCTATTAATAATGGGGGAGGCTGTGCATATGTGAGAGCCCAGAGTATATGTGAAATCTCTGTACCTTCTGCTCAATTTTGCTGTGAATCTAAAACTGCTCTAAAAAATAAAGTCTATTAAATAGATGCAGTGAGAACAACACATAAACAAATATTAATTTAAATCCAGTTATCTTTCAGTCATTGGGATAGGTGCTATGAAGGTCACTTGATGAACAAAATACAGTCCTGCCCTTTAAGCAGAAGCTTACCACCCATTTGGGTGGATGCACGTCTACATGGGAAAGGGATATTGTAGTATGTGAAGAATGCTATGATAGTTTGCATTCTTGCTCTCCCTCCCACTGTGGGCAGAGTAGACTTTGCTGTCCAGTGATCATGGGCTTGGCCACATAACTTGATTCAGCCATGAAATAGTGGCGAAGGTGACTGAACAGAAGCCTTAAAAGTGTTTGTGTGTTTGGCTTACTTCTTTTCCACTCCAGAGGCATGAGAACATGCCTTACGTAGCCATCGCCCTCATCAACCTGGGTGCCAAAATGAACATGTACAGAGCAGACTTGAACCCAGCTCATCATCTGGAGCCCATCCCACCCTCAGCATGAAGCAGAGCTGCCCAGCTGAATCTTACATAGATCAGCTGAACCATTGTTGAACTGCAGACCCTTGAGCACAAAGATAAATGCTTACTGTTTTAAGCCACTGATTTTTGCAGTGGTTTATTACATACTAACACAAACACCAAACAAACAGCACCTAATAATAACTGTATACATATGTGTATGTATGTATGTATACGTGTGTGTATATATATATATATACTGAACTTTTAACACATTATCCATTTGCCCTGAGAATATTCGTTGGTAGTGCTTACCACTGTAGCATTTATCCCGAGGTAACTCACTGATTACAGTTCTAAGCTTACCCCCAAAGTTGGCCACGAAATATCCCTGCTTTTGTTATTATTTTTGCATCACTCTAGTATATCGATAGTCTTTGGAAACAAATGGTATCATTCTTTTTATAGCATTCTGTTTTTGCTCTGAGAAGTCTAATGATAATATAATGAGTTTTCCTTTATATGTTACCATCTTCTTTTCCCTGGCTGCCCTGAGAATTCTGTCTTTGTCTAATTCTGTCTAATTTTAATACAATGTGTCTTGGTGAAGGCCTTTTTGGGTTGAGATAATTGAGTATTCTGTTGACTTCTTGAATTCCAAGCTCCAGCTCATTCCTTAGATTTGGGAAATTCTCGTCCACTATTTGTCTGAAAATACTTTCTAGTCCCTGTTCCTTTTCTTCACCTTCGGTAATGCCCATTATTCTTATGTTTCCTCTCCTGATAGTATCAGCTAGTTCTTGAATTTCTCTTTCATTATTTTTCATTCTTCAGTTTCTCTTTTCTTCCTTCTGATTTATTTCTAGATTTCTGTCTTCAATATCATTGATCCTTTCCACCATTTGGTTGACTCTATTTCCCAAGTATGCCATTTCATTTTTCAACTCTTGCAGTGTGTTCTTCATCTCCAGATGTTCTCTTTGGTTCCTTTTGAGGGTTTCAATCTCCTTTCTCTGCTTATCTAGTTGTTTTTTTCTATTCCTGAAATTATTGATTTGAATTGTTTTGGATCTGAATGAGTTTTTTCAGAAGTACCAGCCTGAATTCTCTGTCATTTAAGTCGCATATTTCTACGTCTATAAGCTTATTTTCTGGAGTTTTTTCTTTCTTTCTGAGATGCCTTGTCACTTTGTTGTTCATGGCGTTTAGTGGACTATTTCTCTGCCTGGGCATTAATGAAAGTGTATTCTGTTGTTTTTCCAGAAAGAAGAATTATTATATAAAGTTCTCTCTTTAGACTACTGCAAAGAAGGCGCTTTTCTTTTGGTTTCCAGTAGGTGGCGTCTGTATCTCTTGGATCCCTGCTTTATTTAAAGCCTAAATGTCTTTTTTATTTTCTTGTAGATATTTAATCACACTTGCTACTCTCAGTTTCAGTCCCTGTCAGTGTTACCAACAGTTTCGGTAGCATTTGCTCAGATTCCTCTGGGGCAAAAAAGTTGATGTCAATGATAACACTGACCCACTGCAATATTTTGAACTGTTCTGTAATGAGGAATTGGTTTCAAAAATTACAAGCAAAATGAATGCCCTAGCTGCCCTGTTGGCTTCCAAGCCGCCTGGTCCAAAAGGATTCTCGTGAATGGATAGATGGGAAGATACTGACAATGACAAACTCAAAGTCTTTCTTGCAGTAATGTTACTGCAAGGTATTGTGTAGAAACCTGAGCCGGAGATGTATTAAATATACGTCTTTTGAATATACCTTATCTCAGGCAAATTATAACTAGTGAAAGATTTTTACCTTTGCTTTGGTGCCTGAATTTTGTCAACAATTCTTCCATATCCGTTGGTCACTCAATGGCCCAGATTTCATTTTAGAAGATCAAACCTGCGTTTGACTCTCTTGTAAATAAGTTTTCAACTGTATATACTCTAAACAGAAACACTGCAGTCAATGAATCACTGATGCTGTTCAAGGGGCGGTTAGCTATGAAGTAGTACATCCTGACAAAACAAGCACAATTTTGTCTTAAGCTATATGTACTTCATGAAAGTCAATCTGGTTATGTATGGAATGTGCTTATTCACACAGGGCCCAGTATAAATTTGAAAGCTTCATGTAATGGTCTGATACAGTTGCATTGTTCTTACTTTGGCCATTGACCTTCTTGGCCAAGGATATTGCGTCTTCCTCAATAACTTTTATACATCTCCATGCTTTTCAGAGAATTACATCAAAACAGGACTATGCAGTTGAGACAGCTTATTTGAACAGAAAACAGATGCCAAATGATCTGAAAAAAAAGGGGGGCGGAATTGCAAAAGGGACAACTGTAGCCAGATTCTGTGGCGAACTTATGGCACCAAAATGGTATGACAAGAAAGAGGTGACAATATTGTTGGCATTCCACAATGATACTGTGATTGAAGTAGATAACAGAAATGGAAAAAAATTAAGAAGCCATGTGTCATTGTGGATTATAATGAGAATATGGAGCAGTGGACTCGGCTGAGCAGATGCTTCCTTCTTATCCAACTGAGCACAAAAGGCACAAGTTTAAATATAAGAAATTCTTTTGCCATCTTTTAAACATTACAGTGCTGAACTCCTGTATCCTGTTCAAGAAGGACAATCCTGAGCACACAATCAACCGTGTCAACTTCAGACTGGTGTTGATTGAAAGAATGCTGGAAAAACATCACAAGCCAGAGCAGCAACGTCTTCGAGGTCATCCGTGCTCTGATGATGTCATACCTCTTTGCCTGTCTGCAAGACATTTCCCCAAGAGCATACCACCAACAGCATGGAGACAGAGTCACTTGGTCGCTGCAAAGTTTGCTGCTTGTACAACAATGAGGATGCCAAGAAGATCCAGAAAGAAATGCAATTTTTTCACGAGACATGTGATGTTCCACTTTGTGTTGTTCCATGCTTTGAAATTTACCACACACACAAAAAATTATTAAATACTGATCATCATACACATTTCTATTACATTAGAATTAGAGACAAGTTCTGTTTATAAATAACTCCAAGAACAGTTTTTATATTTTATTGTCACATTGAAAACCAGTTAGATTTGCTTTAGCCTCAAAGAGTGTGTTTATGTAAAATTAAATTAACGCTGGCAGCAAGCTATACTTTTTTTTCTAAATGGGAAATGGGTTAAAGGAGATAGAAATTAAAGTGCAGAATGAAGAAGAAGATTTTGAATAGCATGGAGGAAGACAGAGGTCACCTCAGGTGAAAGAAATGGCATCAGCAAAGATATTCAGTTAGAGATGGTGAGGTATTTTGGGGGTCTAGTAAACAAACCACCTTGGTTGAAGCAAAAGATTTTCGCATTTTTCTTATTTGCCTGTAAACTGCAAAGGTAAGTTGGGATGAATTTGTTAAAGGCTTTGAATGACAACACAAGGAAATTTAATGTGTATCCTAGGAGAAACGGTTAACAAAGACTGATGCTGCTTTTTTGATACAAGATTGAGCAGGCAACTTCAAGCAAAAGCTCTTTGCACATGTATTAGAAACAAGAGTTGGAAGCAATTCTTAGGGAGAGTGATTTCAAAAAGGAGAGGAAATAAATCCTTTCACATATAATGAAATGGGTTTAGGTGAAACAGCCTGTTCCTCTGTATTATGTGTTTATTTAAAGGAGGCTCAGTGTAGTTCTAATGAAGACATTCACAAGGTTCAGAAGATGAACATTTGAATCAAGATACAGAGCAATAGAAGAGGCTGAATTAAACATCGGCCTGCAAATTGCCCCAACATGGAATGTTCTGAATCCTACTTGTTAGTATTAGCGGGAAGGGTTTGGGTGGGGAGTGCAGAGAGGACTTCTAGAATTAGATACCTTGAGGCTGGATTTTCCTTTGAAGTTTTCAGAGCTACAGGAGCTGTGAAAAATGATGTCTCCCTAACTGAAAGAAATCATCTAGAATAATAGCTCCTGGAGTTAAAATCTTAATCCCTTTTGCAATAAATGACCTAATCCTACCACAAAGGGAAGCAGTAAAGTTTAAGGGAGAAGGACAGGGCCAGTTGGAGGCAGAATTTCATTAGAGACATGAAGGACTGAAGTTTGCAATTGCAAATAACAATCTCAATCTGTCAGTCAGAGGCAGGTAAATAAAAAAGGGGGAGGCATTTTAAATGAAATTCTTTCCTGGGGAAAACTGCTAGGGAAAAAAAACAAAAAAATAAAAATAAAACAAAGAAAGAAAGAAAGTACATACCCAGATGGCCAGAGCCTAAGGGAATATGAGATGGACCTAAAGGAAGTCAAGCAAAAGATGATAAAATAAATTTCACATGCACTGTTTCTTATTGCCATCTCTTCCTTGTATAGTTGCTATGGGAACTGTTTCAAAAGCTCTCTAAGGCTATGTCTATCCAGTGCAAAGTGATCAAGCATTTCAGCAGAAATGACCAGTCAATTTAATCCAACTGGTTTAATTGACTTATTTCCAATTCATGTTCCCCCACATCCTCAGCCAAATTGCATAGTTTCTTAACTGAATTCAGTGGCATGTTGCAAAAATAAGATTTGTTTACCTGTTCTATATATGTGTTCTAGAATATGCCTTCTCACATTAGGGCCCTGTTCTGGTTTTACAAACACCTCTAGAAAGGAATGGAGAGTGGCTGTGAAGGCAGGAAAGGACTAATTCAATAATTCATACACTGGTGCCGGGAATCTAGGCACACTCACAAACTAAGGAGCAAAGAAAAGCCATGCGTTAGAGGCCAGGTAGCCAAGTAGAAAAGAACCAAGTAAGAATAGTTGGCCAAGGCTAAGGCACTGCTGAGAGATAGAGACTGAGGCACCAGCATCCAGAGGAGCCCTGGGCACAGAGGCCATCCTATCAAAGTCAGAAAGTCTGCTACAAGCCGCTGCCTAGGCCATTACCTAACAAGGACTTAGACTAACATCCCCTGCTGCCGCCTTCCTTCTGCAATCCAGTCAGTCTTCTCTGAGTATGGCTCCACATCCGTAGCCTGCATCCTTATCCAAGCCCTGACTTGACATCAGGTCAAACTTCTAGAAGGTCATCTAGTCACAGATGCTTACTTCCATCAGATTCCTCCAAGCAAGAGCCCTGGGCACCTTTGCTGACTCTGTAATCAAAGAATTACTCTCCTACACCCTACTCCATATTTGTCAACCCAATAAGCAAGATGAGGCTTCTAAGTTACCTATGCTCAGTGCATATCAGCTGTCTGCCTAGAATGGTAGACTGCCTCCCTCAACACAGAACCCTGAGCTAACCAAGAATCAGAACATTATCTCCAGTTTAGTCAGTAATGGTGTTTTATAATCTCTTATTTTCTAAAGAAGAAAATAATAAAAAGGGATACCCATACATAAGGTATGAGGGAACCAGATTTATAAAAATAGCATTCATCTAGGGTTGGTGGGCAATACTGAAGATGTATAAGTATGAATCTTTCATAAGTAGAACTAAACTTTGGTATGATAACGCAGGCTTGGATTTCTCTCCTTCTTGTGTATTGTCCTGTACCTTCCAGGATCTTCTCTCTACCTAACTCTGTGCCACTCCAGATACCCCGACCATATGCCCTGTTGTCCTGGATAGCTTCATATGGCCACTGGCTCATTTCTCTAATCCAATTAACTATCTCTGTGCCCCATTCCCTGTGAGACTGGGCCCTTCTTCAGGAAAACATGTGATAATTAGGAAATTAGGCAAACTACCCTGCCCCAGACAAAGTATTCCATGAGAATCCCTTTTATTTCAATTGCAGAAAGCACCTCAGAAAAGGAAACCAGAGGTTGTCTGTTGAAATAGATACTCCTAATGAGTCAGATAGATTAAAGAATTATTTCCATCTTTCAAAAAACTGTGCTTGCTATTCTCTAGAGACTAAAACTTGGCATCTTGCTCTAATTAAAATTTGTTTAATTATAAGTATTTAAAAATGTAATGATATAAATATAAAATGCTTTCACATGTATCATCTCCTTATTTCCACCTTAACCAGAACCTATTTGATTTTATAGATGAGACTCAGAAACATTAAATTCCTCATCTAGGCTTTCTGGTTCCAAACTTTATCCTCTTGGGCTATACTTTCATGGAATCACTGATTCCTTAAATCTATATTTCCCTGTTATTCCAGTTGGTTTTTTTATTTTTTGCAGGAATCATTTTTATTTCTTCATTTTCTATATAATTGTGTGATAAACTATGATCTTAGAGTTGGCTTTTGCCTCTAAATAATAAATTTAATAAATTAATAAATATATTATTTAAGACTTTCTCGACCAGAGAAAGCAAATTCTGTGTATGATCTCATACAGAGACTCTTAAAAAAAAAAAAAAAAACTCATAGAAACAGTGGTCAAAGGGTATAAACTATCAGTTTTAAGATGAATAATTTCTGGGATGTAATATAAAGCTTAGTGACTATAGCTAAAAATACTGTACTGTATATTTGAAAGTTGCTAAGAATAGATCTGAAAAGTTCTTACCACAAAAAAAAAAATTTAACTATGTGAGATGATGTTAACTAACCTTATTGGGGTAATCATTTCACAATACGTACATATATCAAATCACTACCTTGTATATCTTAAAATTATACAATGTTATATGTCAATTATATCTCAATAAAGCTGGAAAAAATAGTTTCCAGGAGGTGGTAGCTATACAAATTTACTTCAATTTTATGTTAAACATGTTGAATTTTTTTGAGTGAATAAATAAATAATTGCACTTATGATGTCTACTGAAGTTTTTTGTTAATAAAACATCCCCCTACCCATCATACCTAGAAAAATTACCTTAAAATTCTGTGTAACTCTACAAGTACAAAACCAGATCTCAGATTTCCGATTAGACATCCAGTGCACTGTGAACCAGCTGGAATCACTGATCACTAACGAAGAGGCCCTCAAGTCGTTATTCCAAATGTGACTAGATTTATAGATTTAGGACTTTAATTTCTTTGGTCTATTGCTAGATTGCTTTTACAGGTGAAACTGTGTATGTGCATACATATGTGTATAAATGTGTATGTGTGGTGTGTGTATGTGTGGTGTGTGTGTGTGATACGTGTGTATGTGTGCATGCACATGTATGAGCACTAATTGGAGGAATGGTAAAGAGATGGGTGGTTTGGTCAATGAGGCATTTGGAAAAACATCAACCTGTCTCTCTACTTGTTAGATACGTTAGAATACTCTCATGTTTCCTAGGTTTGCTTGCTTCTCTTTCATATTAGGATAACCCAATAATGACGGTGATTTTAAGAGTTTAATTTGGCAGATGACTGATTCATACTTTGGTCCAATCACTTACGGTATTTTCACACAAAAACAATTAATAACAATAGGAAATGTTCTAATTGGAAAACTAATGTCTGCTCAAGAAGAATGAATTTCTCCATGGATTTTCATAATGATTTTATTATGACTAGACTAAGACACGACCAAATACATAATTGAATGATAGATTATAATAGGGCCAATTGGGCTGAATATGTTATGTAAATGACATAATCTTACACAGGCTAGGGGATTGTGTGCTTTATTGGTATGGACAAAACATCACCTCCAAGTCCTCCTTCAGGGCTGAATGCCAAAAAGCTGGTCTTTGGGACTAGAGAAGGAAGACATTTACAAACCCACTTAGGACAAATCATGTGAGACCCAAGAGCTAGGAGCCTAAGCCCTATTGCTCCATTGCTAGCAAGAAATACATGCAGTTTTCTCCAGAAAAATAAATTGCTCCACGAACAGTAATACATACTCTACATTGAAGAAATTATAATCCTGGGGACTTTTAATACACTGAACTGATTGTACTGGGTGGTCTAATAAGCTTGCAGATTAAAATGATAACCTATTGGATATTGAGTCTCTGGACACAGGGTTATTGTCAATGGTGTCAATGGGAACAGGGCTCTAGCCTCTCTTTAAGGCAAGGTTTAAAAAATGATTCTTAAGTTTGCCTTTTCCTCTCAGACAAAGAATACAGAGAAAAGAGGAAGGGGGTCTTATACCTCTACTTTCCCCAGTAGAAAACTGTAGCCTGCATTATGGCCCTTTACACAAGGTTATAAGCTGTCTTGATTCCAAGAGACCCAGAGAAATAAGGAACAGGACCATCTTCCCCCTAGATTCTGTGTAGTGGAGAGCAGGAGAAGATGAGTGAACCCAGAGCACTGAGAGAACGAAAGAAACAAAGGATTAACATGGGACCATTCTCTCTTCCTAAGATTCTTCCTCCTGTCCTCAGCTGTCCTCTGAAGAGGACTTTTTAGCTAGCCTCCACCTCTGAGACACTGAGGAAATAAGGGACAACTACATACCATCTTCAGGCTGGGACTCCCCTGTGTCTTGAATTACCCTTACCTATAGGAACCAAGGCCCATGATCAGCCACAGCCTGCAGTGCATACTGCAAGTGTTCCACTGTCTTCTGTCCAGTTCACCTGAGAACTCCACATGGGACACAAGCTCTTGACACCCCCTAACAAGTACCTGATACTCTGAAAGAAACACCAGTGTGATCTGGCACAGAGATGGCAGCTCCCCATAATCAATGCTCTCCCAAATATTTCACTGCAACTCAACTGGCTCCTACCAGATATGAGGTGTTGTGAGAAAGATAGAATAAATCACTATTCTGGCTTTCTCGGCACTCATAGTCTACTAAGAGAATGGAACAAGTATTCGGCAACATTTGAATCAAGACAGAAGTGAGGTGCCATGAGAGAAGTAGCCACAAAATACATGTGGTAGGGTGGAAGGAGTACATGTCAAGGGAAGAGAGAATGCCCGATGCATCGGGCATTCTCATTGGTACTCTGTGGGCCAGGTCAGTGTTTCTCAAGCCCAGCACTGCCGATGTTTCGGCTGAATAGTTCTTTGTTAAGGGTGCTGTTCTGTGTAGTATAGGATGTTTAGCAGCATCCTTGACCTGTACTCATTAGATGCCAGTAGCATCACTCTACTCCATCATGATAATCAAAAATGCCTGCAGGTGTTGCCAAATGTTTTTTAGAGGGCAAAATCGCCCCCAAATGAGAACCACTTGACTATCACTTTGGAAGAATATAACTGATTCTATGTACCCAGGGACAGACAGTTCTCCTAATTTGAACAATGTCTATGCAGTGGTTTTCTATAAATTCTCTTTAACTTGCTCCATCCTGCCAAGGTTAAGTGCAGAAGGATGTCACAGGAGAAATGAAGAAGGGATGCATGGATGGGTAATTGTTTTTCTTAATTTTTAGGAAATCAGTTCAACAAACAGAAAATATGTGTTAGCACTGACTGCATACCATGTACTGTGTTAGGTGCTGAGGATGTCAGATTTTATGGATTTATTTTCCATGCTGTGAGAATGTTCCTGGAAGACAGCTCTGAGCTAGTGTCCTTCTTCGGTGGTTGCCTTGACTGGGAAAAATTGCCTTAACCAGGTTCACACCTTTTTACAGGAGCAGTCTAAATCCAATCATTGTGGGAAAATAAAGGACCACTCATTCCCTCCAACTCAGGTCAACTAAAGGGCTATGCCAGCATGCTGATCTCAATCTCAGAGTCTGCTCCCAGGCAGATCCAACCTATGACAACCTATAAAGCACAGTTCCTCTTCAGGTGCTCACAGTCACATGTATGGTGATAGTTTTATTTCCAGAGGCTGTACTTCTGGGACTTCGCTTCCACTCTCAACCCCATCAACACCCTTAACCTGAAATTTCAAAATGTTGGCCCAACAGATAAGTCTCCTAAACAAAGTACTGTACTCACTACATGAGGATGCTTTCAAGTAAAAGATAAGTTCCCAGAGTATTTTCCAAAGAAAAAAACAATTAGATATACAATTCTATGTACCTGGATATAGTTCATTTCCAACTCAAATTACCATTTGGCTTGACCAAGAACATAGGGCCTTTTCCTATGAGCATGAAACAACATCACACACCACAGCATCCTCTCCTGAGTCCTGGCCATCACTGGGAGAAAATTTTTGCTTGGAAAGGATGAGAAAGGTGACACTCCAGGGAAGGCAAAGCTAGAACTTTGAGTCCACCCTCTGCTATAATTTCCTACTGATTGACTTTTAGCCACTGCTTCTTTCTGTCCAATTTTAACCCAATGTTCTATATGCTCTCTTTCTGACTACCCTAAATAACTGGTCCTTCTTTGCTCTTTTGTTCTCCCTATTTTCACCTCTTAGTCCAAATAGAAGCAGCCTTTCAGGATAAAGGAGGCCAGTGCAGTATACATGAAATTTCTGGCAGCAGCAGAACTGGCTCTATTCAGGTATAAAATAAATCAACTTAATCCCAGACCTCAAACTCCCTTTTAGGGACTAGATGTAATTTCTAGACATGGTCCCCAGGCTCCAAGGCTTACCACATTTTCACCTTATTTAGGTGGCCCTATGCCCTTTGAACTTTCCTGCCTCCCTTTTGCTCATTAAAATCTTCCTCTTCTGCCCCATTTACTAGGCCTGTGATAGGTTTCCAGAAGACCATTTACATATGAATTTGAGCTGTGGTATGAGTACATCATAGTGATTTTACATATTATTCCTGCAAAGGGGCATTTGTATTTGTTTATCATTTATATTTATATATCAATTGTCAGGATCCAAGAATATAGGGCCAAGCAATGTTGGGGTTTCATGTAACACAAAAGGGCCATTTATGGGCAAGATAAACCTTCTACATTCTGTAAATCACACTAAGACAGTTCTCATCACTCATGACTGAACATGAACTCCAGCCAACCTTCTTCTTATCTCTTTATGTTGCAAATAGGCCAACTAGTTCTTCCATTCCCATGCATATGACAATTACTAGACAGTCAACTGAGCCAAGAGAACAAATTGATTGATTCATTCATTTACGGAAATAAAATCAAACTGATTTGACTAAGCTGACCAGTTTGCTTTCGTGAAAGAAACTAACCCATCATTTTTCTTTCCCCTTTTGTTTTCCACATTAACTTCTGCAAAGCCTATTCAGCACTCACTATGTGGCTTAATTAAAATAAGCTCATAACAACTCAGCAGCATGTAATATAACAGTACAAAGTTTCCTCAGGGGCATAGAGGGGATTGGCTTTTCGAGCAACCCCCACCGTCATCACCCTTGAATCTTCATAAAGCTGTGCTTACTTAGCAAGGGCTCTGGGATGCAGGTGATCTAGGGGGACAAATGAGGAGATGCGGGACTGAAAAAGAAAGAAAAGGAACAAGCAAATGTTTATCAGCCTCACAAATACTTGAACTCAGTCAACCAAAGTCCACAAGGGAACAAACGAGAGAGCAAATAAGGGGAATAGAGTCTGCAGGGTTTTGGAAAGATCCAACATTTGAATCTCAAGCTGAGTCCAGGCTCAAGCAATCCTCATGAAGTCAAGTTTTGGGGTAGAGCTTGCCAGGACTGCAGGTTACACACTAGCTCCATATCTACCCTCAGCCATCTCTGAAAGAACAAACACAAGTTACCACAAGTCCAATTAAAGTGATTAAGGCCACTTTGCCTGCAAAACAAAAACATATCCCTAGAATATTAGTCTGTGGGAGACACTTGTGATCACTTTATCTCACAGTGTTCAAGTCTTATTCTACATTAAATCTTTTTGTTTTCCTGGAACAATAATTGTAGCTAACACGCATACAGCTGAAAGCAAAGATGAAGCAATTAACAAGCTTATTGTGCTTCTGACCTCCTCATCCTAAAATTGCTTTTCCTTTTTCCTTTCTTTCCCCTTAATTATAATGTATATATTCAGTGCTTGCTACTAATCTTTTGCCAAAAATTTTCTAATCATCTTGTTTGTTTTTTAGTAGACTCCTTGAGAAGAACTCATGAAACAATTATAGCCCTCCTGATTCTTAACCACAACACCAGCCCATTTCATGTCTCCACTCCTTCCACCAGTCTCAATGGCTTCTTTTTTATATCCTTAGTTATATGAGTTCTGTTCAGCTAGTATTCAAGTGGTTCTCAAGGGCTGATAAAATAAATCAACTTAATCCCAGGACTCAAACTCCTTTTTAGGGACTCCTTTCTAGACCTGGTCCCCAGGCTCCAATGCTTACACATTTGCATCTTATTTAGGTAGCCCCCGGTGCCCTCTGAACTTTCTAAAATTTAGTTGTAATTTTGATACAGTCGTGAGAAAAGGGGAGCACAGCATTTACGTACACTGCCACTTTGACTGGAACTCTAAATTCTATTATAATCATTGTATTTCTCCTGTCTTTTAACCCCCACTATGGCCACGTTATAAATTATAAGTCCCTGAAAAAGAGACTGCTAGGGCTCACCGACATCTGTGTTCCCCTCTCCCTTCTCGGCATGTACCTGAATTTTCTTTTCCAGCCTCCCTTGCAACTGGGTATGACTAAAGGCATATGAGTTGAAGTAACGTGCACCACTACCAGACCTGACTCACACAGAGAAGCAAACTGTACTTCCACAGGTGATCTTTGTCCTCTTCCGCTTCTGTCAGCTGAACAGAGAGAAACAAAGAACTCCTGTTCACCCACACTGGATTGTGATGACAGCAAGAAACAAACTTTTATTGTGTTAAGCCACTGATATTTTGGGGTTATTTGTTAGAGCAATGTAGTCTACTATGAACTGACTTTTTACATTTTCATAATTTATCTTTTTCTTTACTAAATGTTGATTATATTCTACATACTTGCTTTTGTCACTGAACATAATAAAAATTCTCCTGAGTCGATTAGTATAGAGGTTACTCATTCTTATTAATAAGGATGTAATAATTCTATATATGTATATGTGTATGTGTATGTATTTGTGTGTGTGTGTATATGTATATATATATTTGTGTGTGTGTGTGTGTGTATGTATGTATTTTGATATATTATTTTCAATCCATAGTTAGGAATCTAGGTATGTGGAGGATCGACTTAATTTATAAACAAATTTTTGACTTCATGGCAGGTCAGAGTCCCTAACCCTGCACTGTTCAAGGGTCAACTGTATTCGATATCCTATATATTACTATATGCAATATTATATTCAATATATATTATTTAATAATTATCATAGATGAGCATTTCTTGGTTTGCAGATTTTTACTACTTTAAATGATGCTTCAATAAACATCCTTATACAGCCCTCCGTGTGTTACTGGCATAGCCATTCTTTTGATAATTGAAAACATCGGCGTTTCTTGATTTCTCTCTTCAATTTAACACCACTCCTAGTCTAATTGGTAGGCAATCTCCAACAATTCAATATCCACATTGTCACTACTATCTGCCATATCATACCTATAATCAAAGCCCTAGTTCAGATATCGACTATCTTTCACTTGGATGACGGTGAGATTCTGACTCTTGTTTTAAAACTTATTAGTTTTAGAATGCTAGATTAAATAATTATTTTTTTATCACAAACCTCTTATTAAACACTGTGACATTCCTAGAGGGGGATAAATTATGAACTTTTCTCAAACCTACTACAGTTAGCTTTTTCCCACAGAGCATCTTACATGATTTCTGCTTGAAACATAGTATGGGAAATGTTGTTCTATATGACTCACCACAAAAGAGTTTAGTAGATTTTATTCTCTCTTTTTACAGGGTAAATTTATGTCAAATAGACATAGTCACAGATCCCCACTTAGCCTTTAAGATTCATGATTACACACATAAATTGAAAACTATTATTCTTGGGCTTGCACTGGAGAACACAGTGAGTAATCCTGAGACAAAATATTGAAATTTCAGGCAACTAGAATGGGAAGAGGAGTGGAAAGGAGCACAGAATTACATAAGATAGGCCACAAATGATTAGCTTTTTCTGCTATGTGGAATTATAATCCCTAAATAATTAGTAAGACACTTTGAGTATGACTGTGTCTATATGATATCAAGCCACTCTCAAAATCAAAAATTCATTGAAGTTGATTGTATCACATAACATATCTACGAGAGAAATTAATTCTTAATGGCACTGACTAATACAATATTTATCTCTTTCTCTGAAAGAAAATTACCAAGATATTCAGTGTGCCACTCGTTTCCTTATTTGTTCTCAAATCCATTATCTGCCCTTTCCTTGGTCTCCTCTGGATCACAAGGAACTACTACTATCTTAGGCTTCCTTGACAAGTGGCATCTGAAAATTTTTGGCAAGGGGATGAACTGGTATAATACTAGAGATAGGAGATGAAGAGAAGTCAGGATTTCTTTCTCTCTCTTGTCTACCTTGGGTACCATCTTTACAGAAAGCTGTGCTTCCCCTGTAGATAGTCAGCCCTTCCTTCTGTGGTCCCGGGTCCTTGGGCAGCCCCTCACTATGGTCTGACTCTTACTAAGTAGTCCTGCCTTCTGGACTCTGAAAACAAACTCCCTACTTTCCAGCTCTAGGGGCAGTGGCTTCATGCTGTTGCTAACCTCCGATTACCTCACAATTTCCTATTTGATTCTGCCCCTCTCTCACATCTAACCAATTTTTTTTACTAAAATCCTTCTGTATGAAATGCCTAAAGGTGTCCTTTTATTCTGACTGGATCATGACTGATACAATAAGAATGGAGCTAATGCTATATATTAGGATATTAGCGGAGAGTCGATGACATGGCCCATGATATTTTATCAGTGCCATTAGTTCAATGTAGCTAAGACTATCAAATGGTTCAAAAACACATAAAGATAGAGTAAAAGATAATACATTTGAGAGCAAAAAGGGAAAAAAATCAGTAAAGCTTGTCACTGACTCAGAATGGCCATTGTTTGCATGTATATACCATGAATATCAGACAAAGAAAACTGTCACAACATCAAAACAAAATAAGATGAAAAAGGATATATCAAATAACATGGTTACAAAACCAGGGGACAGAAAGCCAGACTCTTAGTAGTTAAATCAGATTGATTGAAATAGAACCCCAATTCCTTGGGTTACCATCTGTGAAACTTTGGGCAAGGTATGGGTAAAAATGCTTTATTTGTTGCCTAGTGTTTCAGATTTGAACTTACTGCATTAAAGAAAAACTCATGAAGAAAAATAAATCAATTCTATAAAATGTCCTTAAAAATTCTACCCCAAATTGTCCTGAGATTGGCTAGCCATCAAACTCAACATAAAATTTGAAAAATTGGTACAAATTTGACTCCTCAAAATAGTGAAAAAGCAGGCATCAGTTTTTCATCATTCATCAGTAGTATTAATAACCAATGGAAGACACTCTCTTACATTAATAGCTGCTAGGTCAGAACACATTTCTCAGCTTTCCCTACTCTCACCCCAACCCCAGTGACCCTCTAAAAGTTTGGAGAGGACCAAATGAACCTCAGAATGTTCCATTAACTCTAGAAATCATTAGTTTCAAAGTGAATATAAAAGACAATTAAGGTATAGTACTTACCATTCAAGAACTTACAAAATTAAGGACACAAGACACCAAATGCACATGTGAAAGGTTTCTGTTATCTTAACGCACACTAATTCAGAGTCCATGTGAAACACAGAGAGAGGTCATGAACTGCAATGGCTTCTCAATACAGTTATGGGAAAGCCATTAACCAGGTCATTGCTAAGACAATCTCAGGCATAGCCATTCTCCAGACAGCTACAAGGAAATACAAAACTAGTATGTAGATTGAGCTATTTTTTATATTTTTCTTCTGTCTCATGACTTCCCAAGATAATTTTTCTCTCCATTCTGGAGACCTCTATAAATCATGTGTTTCCTGAGAGGAGATGCTAACCTGTCCCAAATGCTGACTTTTTATCAAAAGCACAGGACTCTCTATTACACCTTTTCCAGCTTTCTGGATCCTACAATAAACACACCTCCCATCTTATGGGGGTGAGACAGATAGAACAATATAAGCCTCATTCTTTATAACACTAGTGACTGGCTCTTTCAGAGAAGATGGGAACTCATGGATTTGTCAATCCCTCTTCTAACCTTCACAGTTTCCAAGCTTATCCTCATGAGTTTAGGCATATCTAAACCATACTCCAATTAGCCATTAGAGCTGAGGTATGACCATTGCCATAATTCTGATCTGCATTCTAGAATTCCATCTGTTTTATGTTTTTCACTTTCCTTGTATTTCCACAGACTACACATATCTGGGCCTTAAGCTCAGACAGGCATGAAAAGGCAAAGAAGCCTGGCTGTGAGGGGAGTACTCACTATCTCTCCTGACACACGGCCATCCTAAAAGCTGAGAAATGACTCACCATAAATCAATGTTGAACTCTCTTCTGTGAACAATCTTGTGATGCAGTTTCTTAGGTTTGAATGCTGGTTCCATCACTTCTTAAGTGTATTCCTTTGGTCATCTCATTAACCATTCCGTGCCTTAGTTTTCTGATCTGCAAAATGGAAACAATAATAACAATCAGTATTACCTCCTTGGGCTGTACTATTTATTATACAGGTAACAGAACTTACAGTGCATAGCACGTGGTCAGTGCTCAATAAATGTTGATGCCAATATTATTATTGTGCCTGGGGGCCAGCAGGAATTGGTGTGAAACCTTCTATTCTCCGGAAGGAGGAGGAAAGTTTTTAGAGCCTGTCTTTCCTCCCTTTCTCTACTCATTCAAAACCTTCATCTCTGTTCCCTGTGGTCATCATTATTCCTTCTCCACCAAGTCTGTAGGACTGCTACATCTGGCCTCTCTTCTTAGGAACTCTGCAGTGTTAGCTCCTGTATCACATTATCTGGCACTTGTTCCCACACAGTATTTTTAACAACTGCCTGGTGTGCATATGCCTACTCTCCCCACCAACTCCTAGGTCCCTGGTAGGCCGAGGTAGTGGCACTTCTAACCCAACAACGACTGGCACAGGGCTGGGCAGAGAGAGGGTGCTTTTTAAAGTTCTTATTATTGACTGTGCCATTGCTTCTTAAAATGTATAAAGAGACTTAAATGTATGACAATGTTGGTTGCTGTGTCTGGGCCGAAAGTGTCCTGCAAGAATCAGATCAAAATTCCAGAGAAACTAAAAAAGCAAATCCTCACCCCTCTGTACGAGTCTTTCAAGAAGCAGGGAAGAGTGGTGCAAAAGCTTCATCTGACTTTGCTACTATAGGATCTTGGGACTGACAGGTGAAAGAAAGAGATCTGCTGCGGTTCATTTATTCATTCAGTGACTAGTTCCTGGGCATCTACCATATGTCAGACCCTGAGCCTGGTGCTGGAAATATGGCAGTTCCAACAAAGCTGCTGTCCTTATAGCAGTTATAATCTGAGAGAGAGATGAACACTAAGCCCAAATTATCCACTTGCTTATTAACAGATAGGACAAATCTATTGTGTGAAAGTTAAAAAAACACACACACACACAGAAAAATGAGGCTGAGGAAGTGACTTTCCCAAGGTGAGTCAGGTGGATAAGTTAGTACAGCATAAGGTTAGAAGCATGTTTTTTGGAGTAAAATGTGACCAAGGTTCAAGCCTCGGCTCTACTCCTTATTAGTTGCAGAATATCATGAAAGCTTCTTAACCCCAGGAGGAATTCAGAACATGCCACCCCCAAATATGCCCCTTTGGCATATTGATTATTCTGAGCTGAAGGCATTTGAAGAACAGCAGATGCAAGACGGACTCTCTGATTTCTTCCTTTCTACCTAAAAGCAGGTCATATAATTCCCATAAGAAACGTGCCCTTCCTGTGCCAGGGAGAGAAGGACTTTCTTATCACCAGTGACTAGTAGTCAATAGCAAAATGAATTTGTCCAAACAAAGCTTCTAAAATAACTTATCTTCCATTAGTTTACCCTATATATTTCCTAGTCACTGTCTAACAATTTACTGCCCCTACCCCAAGCCCCTTTGTCTTGTCACATCCCCACAATTTATCATTCCTTATATAAAAAAGTATATAAGCTCCTTCAGGTTTTCAGTTTCCTTCTGAAGACTCCTGTATACACATGAAAATATTAAGTAATTCTGTATGTTTTTCTCTTGTTCATCTATTTTATGACACTTTAATCCTTAGATCAGCTATAGAACCTAAGAGGAAGAAAGAAATTTTCCTTCCTTTCATCTATTTTGGTGTATCTACATAGGTAAAATGAAGACAGTAGCCCAAATGTCTGGATTTTGAAAACGTTAGAAGAGGTAACATATGCAGTGTCCTTAACGCTCAATAAATGTTAATAGTCATCTTGTTACTATGGACAGAGTTAGGACTGCTGTCCAGATTTCTTGATAGCAAATCCAACTTTTATATCTCTGTACCCCATTGCCTCCATATCATTTCATATATTTTTCTCTTTTCCTTCTGACCAAAGAAAGTTTCCTGGAAAGTAGGTCAGATTTTAGCTAACTCTCACTACTGTCGCTTTTTAATGGAAGAGGGGGCACAGGAAGCTTTTTAGCAGTTCTGAGTGCCCATCGAGACTTCCAAAAAGATGACAAAATATTTCCCTAAGGGTTTATTTAATTTTGTCCCCAGGCTTGTTCACAATTCTGACCATCTGGTCCTGGAGGCTTCTCTATTTTTAATATTTCTTCTTTGGGTGTTTTGCTTTTTTAACCTATTCTAGGATTAGTCATCCCCTTACAACCACCTCCACTCTCTCCACCAACCCCTGATTTATTTTTTTTAAGCAGATTCCTCAGTAGGACAAATGTACTGTAGATGTAACTTTGATAAACTCAGAACTAAAAGACAGAGGCATCTCATGCCATTTAAAAAGATCACAACAAAATTTACTTATTACTCATATTTAATACTCTTTCGAGGGTCCATGTCACAAATATGAAGAGCATTTTATGCAGGAAAGCTTTCCCCACCTGTACATAAAGCCACCCTTCCTAAAAGCATAGATCTTATCAGTGCTGGTCAGCTAGTTTTAAAGAGAAACTCTGATTGAGCTGTTCATTCAGGCTCCCTTTGGGCTATCCGTCGGCATAGATAACTGACATGATGTGATCTGGGAATGCACCAGAAGCCCGCCTGCTCCAAAACAGTCCCTCTGTCAGCCTGGGCTGCCTAAATTTCCACCATCAGTATAATTTCTTTAGGCCGGGGCACTGTCTCTACAAAATTTATTTCCTGAAGAAGAACTGAAGAACAGCCTCTATCAAAATAGGTCGTTTTCTTCCGGCTCATCCACTCACCTTGCTGGGAGTAGGGCTCCAAAGACTAACACATAGGACAATATGATTTCATAGGGAAGAGATGGAAAGGAGTTCCCTTCCCTTGAATCCCCCTGTGCTCACCACTTCCTCTCGCCTCACTGCATTGTCAGAGCGTCCACTCAGCTATTTATTCTCTTGGTTTATAAACTCTATCCACAGACGGTGATTCAATAAATGTTTGAATAATGGATAGAAAACAAATGTTCAAAATAGTATAGGACACTATGAAGACAAGAGGTGGAAAGGATCATATGGAGTTTGGAAATCTTTATGATAAAGAATCAAATGAAAGATAAAAGGTTAGCTTTAACCAAAATTTTAAGGTTAAATGTATCTTGTAACGTCACCTGAACCTTCATGACACATCTTTTAATAAGACAGCTTTTTTTTTCCTTTCTGAACATTGTATAAGAACTTTTAGTCTTTTGTTTATGGACATCCTAATGGCAAGATTGGCAATAAACAGAGGATATATTACTCCCATTTTGACAATAATGAAACAAAGGCTCTGAGAGATAATAAAATTTGCTCAAAATCATTCAGTACATTTATTGAAAAGAATCTAGGCCTTTTTCCTTCTCACATAGTGCTCATTACTTCTCTGCCTTACTGTGCTATTTTATAAAAGGTTGTGGGTCAGTAGGTATAGTAAAAAAGAACATGGGATCTGGAGCCAGAGACCTATACTCAAGTCTCGTCTCTGCCTATTTATGATGTTAGGCAAATCATTTTTATTTCCCCAAATAAAATAGCTTATTATTTTTCTCCCTATTAATATTTACATTTTTAGACCAAAAATTTAAAACTCTTATTACAAAATACATAGTAAAGCTCGATAAAATATGACATTCTTTTAAATAGAAAGTTGAGTTCTTAGGAAAGTAAGGAGAATCCTCAGGAGCCAGAAAAACATAGATGAACCTCAGAACCAGAGAGAGCAGAGTAGCTGGTGTGCAAGCCACTGTTACTGTGGCAGAGATAATGGGCCACGGGGCGATATGCCACGCTCAGAAACTAACAAACTTGAAATTTAATGTCTAAATGAAAATGGTGGATGAGTTCCTGGGCTCAAGCAAGGTGGAGAGTTAGATTTAGATCCTCACGTGAATGGAGAGGAGGTCAAGGTGAGGAAGGTCATAATGACAGGGAAATAGAAAATGAGGAAGATGGACATCAGGGTGAACATAAAAGAAATCAAAAGCAAAATGTGAGCCTAAAGGTAAAGGAAGAGATGATGACAATGGGCTAAAAAACAAACTAAAAGAACCACCAGCTCCAGAAGACCATAGGAAGTTTGTATGTTGCTACTTGTGCTCTAAACAGAAAATTTTAAATCCTGGAGAAAATTTGCAACAGTGGCCTGCCCTCATACTACACCATCTCCATGGTCAGGGATGCTTCGTACTAAGACATAGTAGCTAGATATCATTAGATTAGAATGGAAAACTCCTTTGGGGAAACAAATCTAGGAAGCCACAGAAAATTCCTTCAGATAAGATCCAGTAAGATGACCTTGCAGAGTTATTAACAGATAAGAAAACAGTCTACCATGAGTGAGCCAGAAAACTCAAGAGCAAAAAGAATAAGATTTCCCAAAACACCAGATGCTCTCTGATAGTCCTTAAGAGAAGAATAATCAAAATAAAGAGATCAAAACCATAGGAGAAAAATAAAACAGAATATATATATATATTTTTTAAATCCCCCTATACACATAAAATATAGAAAAGAAGAAAATAAAATAAACCCAGATGTCTAATTTGTACTAGCAGGATTTTAATTTATGAAGCTGACAAGTGAAGACATGGAGAGCCCAATACCGTTGAAAGAAGAACATATATTACTTATATGTCCCAAGAGAAGGGGACATGCCATGCCAAGGTAGCTCAAGCATTGGATTTAGTTAGGAGGCAGAAGTAGGTATGAGAGGAAAGTGTAGGCCTGAGCATTTATGGGATTTCTGCAGAAAAGGCAAGACAGGATAGGGTAAACATTTTAGGATTGACTAGTTTAAATAATTCTGATGGGTTCGGAAGCATGGAGGTTGTCCCAAGCTGTCTGGCACCTGTCCTTGGGGTGATTTAGGCAAGAGAAATATTGCCTTGGTGTGTGAGAATTAGATAAAGATGGAGATTGGCTTGCAAATTAGATGTGTGCTTCTAAATTGTTTACTATCTTTAGGAATTAGCTAGCCCAGGGAGGGGCAGTTTCTCCATGTATAAGGCCCCTCAGGATGTCAAAACATCATAAGATACAGAAAATTAAAAAAAAAAAAAACATGACTAATACACTAAAGGACTTTTGTTAACAGATGATTTGATATATCCTTCTACATATGTGAACACATGTGAGGCTCTATGCATGACCACAGGCACACAGACATATAGATTTTTTTTAAACAAAAGGTAATCACACTATTCAAACTATTTTGTATACGTTCTTGATTTAACAGTATATCATGGAAAATTTTTCATATCAATAAATATTATCTAACTATTCAAATTAATTTGTGAATGGTATTGTAAAACATGGCTATACATACATTAACCAGTACACACATATCAATTAGCCAATCTTTTACTAGTAGATTTCTAGTTTACTTCTATTTTTCTTTAGTATAAATAATGCCTTAATAAATATCTTGTGTAGTTGATTTCTTAAAATAAATGTTTTTAAGCAGAATTACTAGATCAAAAGATTTACATATTCTCAAGGAATTTTTACATATTGACAGATTGACCTCTAAAAACTTTTAATTAATTTATACTAATACTAAAAGTATACAAGAGGTCATGTTTTCCCATACTTTCATCAACACTCAATATTGCTCTTTCTAATATTTGCTAACAATGTAAGTAAAAATGGTATGTACTGCTTGGTGTGCTTTTATTACTCATAACATTTAAATTATTTAACTATATTAATTATCGTTATGCTTCTTTTGTGAATTGTTTCTTCACGTCATTTTAGGCAAGTCATTTAATCTCTCTGAAGTTTAACTGCCACAGTTATAAAATGTTATTAGTAGGTCCCACATCTCAAGGATCAAGTATGGATCAAGTATGCTAATGTCAATGAAAGCACTTTAAAGACAAAATAACAGAGATGATTCATTTATTTATTTAACAAATATTTACGGATAACCAATGAAGGACTGAGCTGCGTGCTATACTTCATGGAAGAATACAAAAGAAATATAGTCCATGATCTATCATCCAGGTATATTGGTAGGCCTGAAATGATTTGGCACCATCAGTGGGCACCTAGATATTGTCAAAAGATGAAGGGATACCAAAAGATGAGAGTTACCTTGACAATTCTTTGTGCTGTTTCCCAGGCTGACCTCATCAAGTACATATTGCCAGTCTCCAATATCTCTGGACACAATTTGGAGGGAATAAAAAGCATTAGCAAAAACGTGTGTCTTCTTTTACCTTCATTTCCATTATAGAAGACTCTCAAAAACAATTATGTATTTCAGAAACATTCTTCTTGTTGCTGATCAGGCAGTAGGTATTAGGTAGAACCCCTATATCCTGGGAAATCATTATGCTAAAACAACAATAACAACACTGTAGTCAACAAGCACTGTACTCAACAAAGCCGGAAGAGCACAGTGGTGCCTCAGTTCAATGAAGGAGATTCCAAACACATCAGTTGGCATGGGGGCAGGCTTAAGGGTTAGGTAATTCACCTTTCACAGTTCTAGTTCTTGGTTTATCTTTGTTATACACTTATGACTGGACAGGCATCTCTCTCATGTGGCTGTGTATTATTCCAGCATAGACTTTAAAAAGTCTACTTGGAAAAAACACTAATAGCCACTATTTTAATCTCTTAGTAAATGGATATTTTCTCTCGCAATAGAAACGAGGCTGGCATTTTTCACAGCTTCAGACCGGATTAAATTTTCTAAATAATAACTCCTACTTAGTTCCTTTTCTTTTGTGCTTTAGAGAACAAACTTGAAAGTTTAAGTAATGGATCAAGAGGGAGCAGTGACTAGTGTAAATTCGTCTCCACTTGGTGGTGCATTCTTTCCCTGAAGGAATGAACGTACCTTTGTAACTTCTGAGTAGCAGCAATTTGTAGCCATTCCTCTGCTAAATGGACCTTTAAAAAATGCACTTGCCCCCCAAAGAGACCTATTCAGTTCCTATTCATCACCACAGTCTGCCTAGGCCAATCCATCAGAATATGTCTACCAGCAAGACAGCCATAGAGTTATAGAAAGAGTTTGATCCAGGGCTAGGAGATTGGGTTCAAGTCTTAGCTCTGCCACTTACTAGCTGTGTGACCTTAGGAAACTCACTTTGAATTTCAGTTTTGAGTTGAGTTCTTTGAGCCTTTGGGTATCTAAGAATGCTATTTCTTCTGCACTATAAGACATATAGAAGTACTATAAGGCTCAGCCTTCTCTATCTCTGATGAAATACACAGGCATTCAACACATATTTCTAGAACTCTTCCTATGTGCCAGATAGTGTGCTGGAAAAACCTAGAAGTATAAAACAAAGTTACTGCTCTCAAAAAAGGCATAACCTAGACTGTGATAGATCAAGAAGAAATTTCAGCACAAAGAAATGATGGCTGTGGGGAGACCCCTATCATAGAACAGAAATTCAGAGTGTTGTGGAACTCAAAACTTACAAAAAATATTGGGAGTTGGATTTTTGAAGTTCAGAGAAGATGGTGTTGAAATTGAACTAAATAGTCTTTCTATGAATAAAGTATTGCATTTGCGGTGATAAAGTATAAAATTTAACAGTCATTTAATATCTGCACTAAGCCACATCTGTGAAGTAATAGACACAAAGTTAGGTTGAAAATTTAAAAATTATAAAAAAGGAAGGAAAGAAGAGAGGGTGGAAGGAAGAAAGAAAACCCCTCATACAAAGGGTGAATATAGGAAAGTTTCTCTCTATATATTTTAAAATAGTATAGATTGCCTTCTTGCATGAAAGCGTGCTGATGTAACTAGTCAGTTCTGTTTTTTGAATAAATATTTATTGAACATAGGCCAGATGCTGTGAGTGAAACAAAGGTGAGCCTGATAGGAGGCACAGAACTGAACCAGGTATCTGCTTAATCTCCTGCCCCTAAACACCATGCTACTTTCCAGGAAGTGCTGAAATAATACAAGAATAAATGTTCATTTCCTCAAAATTAATAAGTGTATGTGAATAAAAGGGAGTGACCCAAGCTAATCCTGGCACCAAATGCAAACATGAAAATAATTACTGGAAGATAAAAAGAGAAAATTCAGCCTGCCACAAAATTGCAGTGGATGAAACTCAACATGAGATCAGTTATAGTGCTCTGTTCTCCATTGCATTGTGCATATCATCTTTCTCAGAGAATTACTAGCTCGTTTTTCTCCGAGAACTTCACCTTACATCACCTTGCACTTCTCGGTGACACCCAGAGATCACAAACATGTATCGCTAATCTGTTCTGACCTCACTTCCTGTACTGTTAGTTTCCTACTTAGCTCAGTCAAGAAATGCTCTCATACTTTTGCGTAAATCTTTAGAGACCAAGTAACTCTTCAATCCTCAGTTACTCAAGGTCTCTGGGGCATACACACACATACCACTTTGCTCCACTTTCAATCAGTCTCTCAAAATAGAGTTATTGAGTATTCGCTACATATAAAGTACTGCTCTGGGCTTTTCCTTCACAGAACTTGCCCCATAGAACCAGATAAAGGATACAAGCAGAAGCAGAAACAGTTGTATGCAGGTTAAAGAACAAACAAACAGTGCAGGCACTGTGGAAAACAGTATAGAGAGGTTCCTCAGAAAATTAAAAATAGAACTACCGTATGATCTAGCAATTCCACTTCAAGGTATTTACCTAAAAAAATTTAAAACACTTATTTAAAAAAATATATGTGCCCCTATATCCACTACAGCTTTATTTACAATAGCCTAGATATAAAAACAACCTAGATGTCCATCAATAGATGAATGAACAGAGACAATGTGGTACATATACACAGTGTAATATCACTCAACCATAAACAAGAATGAAATCTTGCTGTTTGCAACAACCTGTATGGACTTAGAGGGTATTATGCTAAGTGAAATAAGTCAGACAGAGAAAGACAAATACTGTATGACTTCACTTATATGTGGAATCTAAAAAAAAACAAAAACAGAATAAAAGAACAAATGAAACAGAAACAAACGCATAGATACAGAGAACAAACTGATGGTCATCAGATAGGAAGAGGGCTGGAGGGCTAGGTGAAGTAAAAATTGCCAGTTATAAAAGTAGTCACAGTGATATAAAGTACAGCAGAGGAAATATAGACAATAATATTATAATAACTATATATGGTGCCAGATGGGTACTAGACTTATTGGGGTGATCACTTCAAAATGTGTGTGTGTGTGTGTGTGTGTGTATAATCTTACCACTGTTATACACTTAAAACTAATATAATATTATATGTCAACTATAACTCAAAAATAAATTTTAAAAATAATCTAAAAAAATAATCAAGTTTTTATAGTGTTTACCTATTTCTGTGTTATAAACACTCACATGATGGCCTATTTCAACCTACCAATGCGAGGAATTGAAAAAGATATACACAGTTGGCACTTGTGAACTAGTGCGAAAAAGCTCCAAAACACCACTGAATAGGCCAATAAACAAGCATGTGCTTTATAGACTCTTATGTGCTATGATGGCTAAAGAGGAATTATAAGTACTAATATTTATCACACGTTTACTTTATATATATCACTGTGCTAGTTACTCTACATACATCATCTCACTTAATTCTTATCACTTTAAAGTAAGTACTACTGATATCCAAGTTTCATAAAATTAGGCCCAAAACATAATTAAGTAACTTGCTCAGATTCAATAGCTAGTAAATAGTGAAGCTAAGATGTAAACCCATATGACTGGTTCTAGAATCTGCATTTTTAGCTTTCTAATGCCTCTCTTAGAAAACATGCTAGTTTGAGAGCACCAAAAGGGGTACCTGAATAGACTGGGGAATAGAGAACCAAAGAAGTTCTCTAATAGGCAATCACAGTTGAAGCCTTGAAAATTAACAAGTTCTGGGATAGGTACTTCTATTCCTGGATGACCATGAAGAAGGTCTACCAACTAGGAATGCCATCGCTGGGCTCTGAAGCAAATGAAAAATACACTCTCATTGTGTTATGTCTCTGAGAATTTCAGATTTATCTTTTACAGCAGCCAGCAGTACTTTGCCTTTTGCAGAGACTGAGCCAAAAAAGGCTGAATGAGGAGAGGAATAGTGTGTAAGCAGAGGGAACAGAGTGACCCAGAGGTTAGGACCACATTCAAGGAACTGATAGAGTCCAATACATTTGGAATATAACTCAGAGGAACAGAGAAGTGAGAGATCCAATGTGAAAGGTAAAGAGAGCTGTAACATTAAAGTCGTAAAAACATTGGGGGCCTCATATTTTATTTGAAGAGTATTAGAGAGCCATTAAAGGCATCCATGAAGTCGAGTGCCAGGATCAAATACACATTTTAGGAAGCTTCCTCTGGCTGCAAGATGAAGGATGGTTTACAGAGGGCCAAGACTGAACCCAGGAAGGTGAGTGCAGAGACTGTTGCAGCAGCCCAGGGAGAGAATGATGATAGCCTGGCCTTAGATGATAGCACTGGAAATGGGGAAAAGCCAACAGATGGGAGAGTTACTTAAAAGTTACAGTCTCTAGGACTGAACAACATAGAAACTAGCTACTACAGAGAAATAAACCACAGCAAGATTTCCGTCTCACCATCTGCATAACAGACTACTTCCAGAGACAGAAGCAACAATATGAACTAGCGCTGGCCATAATGCAGATCCTATATCCATCAAGATTTTCTTAGTTACAAATAATACACACTAACCCTAGCTAGTTTAAACAGAGAACAACTCATTGCAGGATATTGGGTCATTCACAGAATTTCCTGGAGTGCCAGAGAAGCACAATAAAGGTTTCTGTAGCCAGGAATCATGGCAACATCACACCACAATGCTATTTCAGTTGGAAATATCATCATCTTCATTGCAGGCCTGAGGTTCCACAGCTGCACCTTCCACGTGGCTAAGGCTGGGTATAGACTTTTGCTTCAGAAAATCAAATGTAACTGCTACCACCTTGCCACAGTGGTTTTTTCCAAGGTATCTTTTACCTTGTAGCACTAACTTCCAATGTGAAGTTTGGTGAAGATACCCTGTCAGCAAGCATAAAAGACACATATTATAAGGAAAGGTAAAAAAGAAAAATTATTTTACTTCTATACTGGCAAGTGATGATTTATAAGGTAGTAAATTTCTCAAACACAGAAAAGTGTTGGAGGTGCTAGATGATAGAAAACCAATAAAATGCACCTAAGCCATCAGAAAAAAAAGTTTTGGATGGCCAAAAATAATGACAAATGTTCACCCAGTAAGGTAATCTTCCAGGAATAATTAGGGCTGAAGTCTTAATTAGTCTGCATAAAAGCAAAGAACTGACAGGACAGAACCCCAGAATGGTCAAAGGTAAGTGGACTTACCTCAAAACAATCAAGAAGCTAAGAAAAGATAACTAATATCAAGACACAAATCCACTCGCAGTCTTCAAAGTACAGAATCTGCCTTTATTTAATAAATGCTTTCTTCAAACTATTTTTAAATACAATAATAAAGAACATAAGAGGAATTTAATATCAAAAACAATCCTATGGCGAGTCCTTATATAAAGCTAACAGTTACTTCTTAATGTGTTCCATAAACCTTTGTTGACTAATATTGGTTTACTCAACGTAGGATACAAATATTCAATAAACAAAGTAGACAGAAAGAGATAGAGGTTATTAATTATGCAAGAAATATCTGGTGAAGGATAATATGTCTGTGGTTGAAACCTATGACCTGGTTATATAAGAAGTCATTTGAGGCCCTTTTGGCAAAGTACAGAGGGTCACAGAGGCCTCGGGAATTTTAATTGTTGGAAAAGAGGACAATTCTATTGAAACTGAGCAGCTGTAAATTAACTCCAAGTTTACTAAATCATTTTTACAAGTAAGTCAACATTCCTGAGCCCCTCTTACAAACAAAATTCTGGCCAGGTAGTGGCCAGCAAGCCACTAATAGGAAGACAGACAATTAACACATCCTTGCCCTAAGGAACTCGCACTCTAATGAGGGTGTCTGATCTGTAGACAATGATATAATACATGGCAGAGACCAGATCAAAGAAATATTCTGGGTCCAGAAGCAGAAAGCTAACTAAATTCACTCCAGAATTTATTTCTGAGTTAGCTAGAAGAAGGTGACATCTGAGCTGGGTTTGAAAGATAAGAAAGAGTAAAATAGGCAAAAAAAAAAAATTCCATTCCAGCACAACTATGCTTAGTTGCAGAAGTGCAAGTCCTGGCTGGGGATGACTAAGAAGGCTATATCTATGGTGCTGTATACCAGGGCAGAGAGAGGTGGGTGGATTATGGGTCTGGAAATGTAGGCAGAAACCAGATGGTTGAGGACCTAGAGTAAGACAGCATCCAAACCAAGACACATTTGAGAGTAAAAGGGACATCTAGGATGCAGGGACATCTAGTATGCAGGGACATCTAGGATACAGGTGTAAACCAGGACTAAGATGCCTGGCCACCCTGGCCTTCGGTATCATACCATGGACATTTTTCTCTAATCCAAGGAAAATTATCCAATGTTTTTGAACTCAGCAGTGCTGTAGATCATGGCTGTGAGTTAGACTGGTCACTGTGCAGCAGTGCTGGGCACAGACTGGAGAAAAACTGTAGGAGGTCATTGTCCTAGTTTAATTGAAAAAATTAGACCCTGCTGGGCAGAAGCAATGCAAGTAGGGATTAGAGGAGGAGAGTTAGAGGAGGTATTGCATAGGGAGGCTTTTACCAACCAGTTGAGATTTCTCACATACATGGTCAAGTACAGACAAGGACTCAAGCAATTTCAGAGTAGGGTCGGGGGGACGGACAAAACAAAACACTTCACAGTCTGAACCCTGTAATAATGGAGTTTTAATCCACTCACTGGGGAGTCAATCCTTAGCCATTTGCCTCTAAAATATAGGTCAAGGATCAGATTTAACAATAGAAAATTCTACATTGTATGAATTAGGAATAAGCCAGCAGGAATTCCTCCCTAACAGTATCTTTTCCTACCTGCCAGTCACCTCTACCTGAAATGGCCCCATTTTATGATGCATTCTTTTGGATCTTAGAGTCTGCTTTCCACTTGGCCATTCTCAACTACAATTTAAATACTGTTGGAAGGAAAGATTCCTTAAATTCTTATCGGCCCCACTCAATTATACCTCTCTTATCAGTATCTCTTTTATCATACTTAGTTTTTTCTTTGCATTATCCATACTGAAGTCTTTACTCTTTGCCCTCCCTTCCTGGTTTCTAATCTTCTCAAGGGCAGAGATCACATCTTATTCATCTCTAGGGTCTTGGACAACTAATGCTGCGCCTTGTATGATACACAATAGGTGTTCAATGCCAGAGTTTCTCTCAAAGGCTGTGAAATCTTAGATAAAATCATTTAGCCTCCTGAGTTTCCCTATCTCTAATCTACCAGTAAAATGAAAACATAATTTACTTCCCAAGTTGAGATACTTGTATTGGAACATACCTGGTAATCTATAAATGATTGTGCAAATATAAATCAATATTTGCATGCAACTACTATAGTTCCTGGCAATTAAGTATGTGTTGGTTAAATGAAAGAACAAGGGCACAACTCTTCCAGAAACAAGGCATGGGAGAAGGGCCTGAAGTTCAGCAGGGGCCCATAGAGGAATCGAAGCCAAGCTGAGGATGATGATGTTGGCATCACAGAGTGGTATACATTTGTCTTCCTTTGATGTTGAGGCAAAGAGGAAATTTCATGCTGCTGTGGCTCCAGAGCCTTTCTCAAGCAGGGACACCAGAACTTTGGGGCTGTTAGATCCCAGCTTCCAGGGTAATCTCTGCTTCCCTGGGCCCTCTCATCTGCAACTTTCCCTGTCAGATTTTCTATCCATGTGTCAGCTGTGTGGTCCAATTACAGTCTGTTATTTTCTTTTGATGGTTTTTAGTTGTTTAACAAGTTTTCTTCATCTGCTTCTCTTTGAATTTGTTATCTAAATATATATCTGCTGAGCGTAAATTATTTTTACTTTTTTCCCTTCAAGCTCCCCAGCCAATTTTGAAAGCTGCCTCTCTAAACAGTCAATTCATAAGTGGGTAATTCGGAACATCTTTAAGCAAAGCTCAGGCTCATTATTTTTATAAACTCCCTCCTTCCTTTCCACAATCCTCCCTAAGAAACATCAACTCCATGAAAATCACGCACTGTATAAGGGACACTGAGACATAATGAAGCAAATCACGGAAAATGTGGCTGGCAGAACTATTCTCAGGAGCAGATGGCAGTTCTGGAGAAAAGAATGCTGAAACCAGGGATGTCTCTTGAGACAAGCAGTGTCCACTTCTGCAAAAGAAAAAAAAATGCAGTAAAACAGTGACTTGAGAGCAGCGCCCTTTGGAGAAACATTTGATGTTTGGGGACATGAAGCCATTGAGGACACGGTGTAGTAGAGAAGATGCTTACACTGAGTGTACCACTTATACTGGCTGCACCCTGAGAGGACAGATACCTGTTTCTCAGTGCCAACACCTATCTTTAAGAGTATCTTTAAACTTAGAATAAGCTGCAAAGATGGCCACATTCTAGCTCAAGTTAGCTCTCAGCCCATCTGCTTCCATTTATCTGGATCAGTGATACTTAAGTGTAAAGAAAAACTGTGTAGCTTAATTTGAGATTTTATCTCTTTTCTTATGGAGGACCACCAGTAATCTACCTCAATTATGCATGCCCAAATCTTAGATAAGTGTCTCTGGCAATCTATTCAAGTTTAAGAATTAGCTTTCTTGGGGGTATAAATAATTTTTAAAATCTAATTGTCCATAAGTCCATAAAAACTTCATTTGCTATTGCACTGGGGAAACCACAGTGAAATATAATATTTACCAGAAGAAAACATTTCGATCTAAAATAAGGGCCCAGGAAGAACAAACTAGTGAAAGGAAGAGGAAAATCTGTCTCAGAAAGAGCTGCCCACACAGTGAGCAGTGAATAGGCCCTGGATATGGATCTAGGGCTGATAAGCAGCAAGTTATGCATGACTGTATGGGGCACAGGATTCTCTCTACCACAGTAAGATTAATCCAGCCTCTCAACTTGAGTGTGAGTTGTAAGGGGGCTTGCTTAAGTGGATAAAAAATTGCCCAAACTGTGCTGGCTGGAAAATTACTGCTTGGCTATCGCCCATGGGAACGTAGGCTATCACCCAAGGGAACATAACATTCTAACAATAAGCTTTCTGCTTCTGTAACCCTGCTTGCACACCTGACCTGTGGGTTGACAGGTAGTGAATAGGAGAAAAATAGACCTTTGTGTTTAAGATTGAATGAGGAATGGGATTTAGGGCTTAAAAACCCTGTACCTCTACATTTCGGGGCTACTTAATTTGGGGTCTACGTACCCCTGGCAGACCTAGCTGGCTGAATAAAGAGTGTGTTTCCTATAACTCACTGATTTCTGATGGTCCGTGTGTCTTTCGGCAGCTGGCGGCTACAACAAAACCATGAACTTGTATTAACCAACAAAAGAAATTCATTTCCAGAAGTAAAAGAGTAGAATTTAAAATTCTGGGTTTTTTTTTTTTCCTTTTTATAATAATAGGGGAAAGAAAGAAAAGGAGAGAGGGAAGGAGGGAGGGAGGGAATGAAAGAAAAAGAAGGCAAAACAGTTTCAGCATTGAATCCCAGATCTATGACGCTGAACAGGTTCCTAAACCTCCCTGAACCCTAATGTCTTCATCTTTAAAAAAAGTAAAATAATACTTTTGCTGCAAAACATTGTGAGGATTAGTGTGAGATATTTGTAAAGCATCTGGCACATAGAATAAGGGCAATGGGGGGATAATGATGATAATGATGACTGATGACAGCAAATAACGTTGATGGAAGGAAAAAGGGAAAGAGAGAAGGTAAAGGGGGAAGCAGAAAGAAAATAAGCCAATCGAATCTAACTATTTAGAAAGAGGGGAAGTAGCAATCTCTATGAAAGTAAGACAAAGTCATCTGAAGAGAAAAAGCAAGATAGAAAGACAAAGTTTAGTATAAATACAGGGTCTTTTTAAATTCAATTTTCTTCTAGCTAACAGAAAAAGATTTTTAAATGCCCAAACAAGATAGATGAATGTGTTACACATTGAAAAATACTGCTTCTAGTTCTTGAGAGTGCCCTCAAATGTCGAACTTTTTATTTTTTAACGACAAGTTTGCTCTCTTTCATTGATTGTCAAAGCCTTGGGTTCAATTCAATTCCAAAAGCACTTAATAAGGTTGCACTAAGTAAGTGCCAGGCATTGTACTAACTGCTAAGCATACAAAAGTAAACAGGAAAAAGGAATTTTGGACTTGGAAAGGGAAAAACAAATTGGTAAACCACCGGAAAGAACACCAAGTGGTGATGTCACAAAATCACTACCAGAAAATACAGTTGGAGCACAGATAACATTCAACAATGTGGTATATATGGGACTCTTTACTGGAAAACTAATATTTGCATTGGACCTGGAATATTGACAGACTAGGAGTGGACAAAGCAGAGAAGAGAAGGAAACCTACCAGGCAGAGGGAATAGAATGACCACAACGACAAAGCCCATGTTGATTAGATCTGTATTTTAGAAAGATGACACTGGAGATGGTGTGGAGAATGAACTGAGCTTGGGGTTCCAGAAGGAAGCAGTTAATAGTATCTGTAATATTTCAGAGAAGAGACAAAGGGGTCAAACTAAGTTAGTGGTGGAAGATACCAGATAAATCTAAACAAAGAATGGCATGACACTCATAATTATTGGCCATTTAGTCATAAAATTCATGAGCTTAACTGGACACAAAGTTTGCTTTTATAGTTTTCTGCATCTGTGTTAGGAGTCCCCCATCCAATATCCCATTACAGATACCCAGTTCTCATGTGCTTGGGTGCTTGAAACATCCATACCTAGGAAACACCTAGACTTTAGTCTTTCCTGCTTTCTAATTATTGAAAAATAATTCTTGAAAATTTTGAACAACTAGTGTACCTAAGGTGCTATACACTTAGTCTTCTATAGAAAATTGGCTGGTTCAGATATTTTATACTGAAATGTTTATAATTATTTGTGTTATTTTAGCAGTTCTTCTGGAAATATAATGCATTGGCCTAAAAGATGACTCTAATGGTGGAAATTTCCAGCATATTGATACGTCAAAGTCAGAGCAGGAGAGGAGGAGATGAATAATTTGAAGCACAGAGGCACATTGGCATCTCAGATAATCGCATTTCCCAGGATTTTCCTGATTCACAGCTATGTGTAAGCAGCTGCTGTAGGAAAAAGAAATTCCATCATTGATTCTAAACACAAGAAAAGGAAAAAAAAGGGTAAAGATTTTTTTTTTTGTCTTTTTAAATGTATGTTCACAAGACCCATATGGGAAAAGGAAAACTGGGTGTGCTTGATGTGTTGCATGATTTATAATTGTGTTTTATTTTGGGCCCTGCTGTGCTGACTAAGGTGTTACTATAGCCTGCCTAGTTTGGGGTGGGGGTACTTGGTGAAATCATGATTGCAAATGTAGTGTTCACAAAAAGTCTGGCAATTTCATAAGTGAAGAGTCTCTGTGGTGCCAAAGCCAATGCTGCAAAGTGGAATGGCAGAACCAAGAAGCATAGTAAAAGCTCATCTCTCCATTCGGCATTCACGCAAATATACATTGAGCCCCTGCAATATACAAGACAACAGGAGGAACTAAAATGCAAAATCCCTAGTTCTTTCTCTCAGAGAATTTCAAACTTATTGATGAGCCAAGGAAATACAGGAATAAAATTAAAATTAACAAAGGTTAGCATCTCAGTGTAGTGGAAAGAGCACCTAGAGCAGTAATCAGAAACCTGGATTCAAGTCATGACTTTGGTTTGACCTCTTAGATAATTCATTCAGTCTCTTTTCTCAGCTATGAGAGAGTTTAAATATATCAAGGCTGGAAAATAGATTTCAACTTAGGTACTGACTCTAACCAATCAACAGTGACCTCCTAGAGCAATGCGATTATATGCATCTAAAAAATACACCTGGATTCAGTGGGAAAACAGCCATTTTTGGTTAGCAATAACTACTATGAGTTTGAAAGAGGAAAGTATTAGAGGGAGGGAACCATATATATGCCATCCCTTTGACTAGATCATCATAAAGATACCTCCCAGCTCTTGTTTTCAATCTAGTGACTCACTTACTGAATATCTTCTATATATTGACACTATGTTATGCATTGAGACATCAGGAAACCTATGATATACATTTTGCAATCAAAGAGCTCATATATAAATATAGACTCACATCTACCTAAAATGTAATATGATTAAGTGTTATTATATAGATATATAGAAAAGGCTATATAAACATAAAAAAGAGAGCATGCTGTTCAGGGGAGCGGTATTTAGGACTGACCTTGAAAGATGATAAGGAATTTCCAAGCAAAAAAGGTAAAGTGTGAGCACATGTGCAAAGTGCTTATCGTGTTTAAGAAACAACAGGGGATCCAGATAGGTAGACTATCAGATGTTTGGTCAGGAGTAGTAAATAAGGCAGGTAAGTTAAACTGGGCCAGATTGGTGTATACTTTGTAGGCCAGAATAAGAAGTTTGAATTTTATCTTTAGTCAACAAGCATTGATCAAAGATTTTTAAAGCCAAAGGGTTAAATACTTGGATTTGTGTTTTAAAAATAATTCCTTAGTGCCAGAGTATGGTTAGGACAGGAAGTGGGATGGGGGTCAAAGTTCCACATCAGAGGCAGGGGTCCCAGTTAGCATTCTGCAAAAGCCCACAAGAGAGATAGAGGCCAGGATTAAATAAGAGGCATGACAAGCCTCTATGGGAAAAACAAAGGTAATATTAGCAGTACAGTGAATGCAAGAGAATTTCAGGAATATAGAAGACCACAAAAACCTAGAGTGATAAAGGTAAGTTTCACGAATAAGGCGAAACTGAGACGAAGTTATGAGGGGTTGAAAAACGGGTACCTTTTAATTCACAAAGATGGTCAGGAGTGATGTGTGGTCAGAACTCAAGCCAAATGGTCCCTAATCCTATCTAGTTTCTATTTAACCGTGTGCTTCTGTGTGTTGTGGTATCAGGTAGAGCAGTATTTCCCAAAATGGACATCACAGAACACTAGATCTTCTAGATATTAGTAAGTTTAAGAACATAAAGGTCTTCATAAGCAGATAAGTTTAAGGACATTTAAAAAATATTAACGATAGTGCATTTCTAGAGAAACTGTCTCTAACATGGTAATGTCCATGCAACTTTCTCGGAGGGGGATATAAATATGGAATGTCTCCCAAACTTAATGAGCCACAGGATGCTGCTGCCACGAAGTGAGGGTTGCACAAAAAACAGTTTGGTAGCATAGAACCGAGTGTCTGAAAAAACTTATGGAAATTTTTAAAGATCTTCCAATTTGAAGAGACATCATATACTTTATTCTTATCATCAATTTCCTTCCATTTTCTTCAGTCTTAAAAGTAAAAAGATCAAATTTCTTAGAGTAAGAAACCACGTGCAGAAAGGAAATTCAAATAGAATATCCCACAGAAATCAGTGAACATAAGGAATGAGTTGCTAAGGAGGTGACTGAGATAAAGCACACAATCAGTGTGGTTGGCAACACCTACAGAATGCTATTTCTAGAGAGGTATAGGAGCTGGACGAAAGTGATAAGAGGAACAGGAAGCCAAGTGTGGGATGAACCAGAAACACTCAAGAGGACCTTTCCTGTTCCTAAAATTGATTTATAGTCTTTCAAAATTGAATTTTCCTCTTTTTATCCTTAATTATTTCTCAGTATCTATACTAGTTTTCATTAACAGTTTTCCAAATACAAACATCTCTGGGCTGTCTCTCAGAATGGCCAATTTGGGAGAAGGGCTTGGGACAGTTGCTTTCATATTCAGCATCTTAGCAGTACTGAAAACTGTGTGTTCAAAGCCAAAGCCAGTTCACAGAGTTTTGAGAGGCTTAGAAATAAGCATCCCTTCAGGGGGCCCCTGGCTTCCTGAGGAACAGTGCCCTTATAGAAATTAAAGTAAATTCTTTCTCCAAATAATAAAACCCTATGCAAGAGCACATGGCTTATGGACAGAGCACAGAGTTTCAGCTTCCACTCCCCACCACAGCCTTTCACCCTTGTGCAGGGTACAATCTGAATAATCATAAAAGTAGCTCTGTCTGTCTTGCTCCTCCCATGTGCTTTCCATGGTAAATCCTTTGAAAAAGATAATCTTCCTCTTTCTTCTAGTTCAAGAGTCCCTAATCAGAATAGTGTCATCTGGAGACTGCAAAGCTGCTACCAAAATGTACTGAACTACAACATACCATTTCTTTCAGTTCCAGCTTTGCCACTGACTGAGTGAACTGAATTGGGCAAACTGTTTCACCTCATAGGATTTTGTAGATTGCAAAAAAAAATGGCCACAATTCCTTGCAGTGCCTCCCATCCATCCATGAAATCTATTTCTCCACCTTTTAAATATGTGGAGAAATATGTGACTTGTTTCAGTCAATAGAATACATTGAAAGCAATGTGATGCCAGTTCTGAATCTAGGGAACAACAGGCCCTGCACACTTTCACTTGATCTCTTAGAATCCTGCACAGCCAAGTTAACGAGCCCAGGTTTGCTTGCTAGGGGATGAGAGACCATGTGAAACAGAAGTGAGCTATAGTTGAGGACCTCCTAAACCAGCCAGTCCCCACTGACTTGGCAGCTGACCACAGACTCACAAGTGATCCCAGCCCAGTCTAACAGAGATAAAAACCTGGGGCTAGCCTAGGTTGCCAACCAGCAGAATCTTTAGCTAAATAAAAGATTATTGTTTTATGCTACTTGGTTTTGAGTGGTTTGTTACATGGCAATAGAAAACTGATGCATAGGGCCATAGCTCCCTTATTTGAAAACTAAGGATTAATCCCTAAGATTCTTTACAGTTAGTTGATTCGATAACAACAGGTTGTCCAACCCAGCTATAACAGTGCTAATTTCTGTTTTTTGTTGAAATTTTCAGGAAGGAAGGAACAAAGTTGGTAGTAGCCCCCTTCCAGTCTCCTCTCAAGAATTTCTTTCTTAATATTCTACTTGTCAAAAAAAAAAATCTGGACTTAGGTAAAGAGAGACTTTATTTGAAAGGACTATTACGAGAGAGAGAAAAAGAACTATTAAAATAGGGAGACTATTGAAGAGCACTTTTGCAATAGAGAGAATGGCTGACCATGAGATCTGCAAGTATCTCAAAAAGCAGACTGAAAAGGGCTTTTATTTTATAAGGAGGAGTGAATAAGGCTAGAAGAACTGAATGAGACTAAGTGGATGAAAGGGCAGACTGATGGGACAGTTGATTAGGGAATGTTTCCCACCCACCCCCCGTGTGGTCAATTAATACTCAGGACATCAAGAAGGGGCTTCTATGCTGGCTCAGGCTGATGGTGGATACAAATTCAAAGGTCTGGGGTAAGGAGAGAAGCTTAACTAAAGTTTGGTCAAGTCAAGGTAGCAGGTATTTTGTCCAGGATGGCCAGTGGGTACAAAGTGTTCAGCTAATCATTTATGAGACAAAAAGAATGGGAATTTGGTGGTAAGTCTGTGTCTGACATGGTCATAAGTAAACAAGAAGGATATCTTTGAGTTTTACCTAAGTCATGTGAGGAGGAGAAATTCTTTGAAAAAAAAAAAGCCATTTCCCTAGACACAAAGGGATGTGGGGGAATGTCTTAACTATAACTGTTTTCTAGGGGCACAGTGCTCAGGTAAGAGTAAACACTGCCATATTAGACTCACTCAGGTCTGTTTTTTCAGCCTATTCCTGCATCTGTAATCTCACAAACTCCAGAAAACGAGAACTTCTCCCTCAAAAGTTTGGAGATCCTTTTCTGCACGTGTTCACGTGTCAGTTAATGTTTATCCTTTGGTGCTTCTTTTACATAAGGCCCAAGACCTCTCTAAACTGGTCCTAACCCAACTATTCATCCTTACTTCTCATTTATCTCTTATACTTTATCCCATTTTTATATAGTATTAAGAAAATAAAATAAAATCATACTCATATTAATATATATGATGTGATATCTTTTTAAAAATTAATTTCCAAAAATAAGTCAATTTCCCTTTTTGTGGATCCATGTTAAAATATATGATTTAAAATAGATAGATCATCCCTGACTAAAGTTTTCCAAGAGTGAAACATAATCAAAGGCAGATAAAACAAATTCACTATCTATCCTCAGTGATCCTTCAACCTGCAACATAAAATACTAAACCAAATGAACATACCGCAAATATTGACTTAGAGCAATGCTTAACTAAACAGATGATGAGTTTTTAGCATTGCACAGTGTACAAGTATAGATTATGGGCATTTTAGGGGAGAGTGGGAGGAAAGGTGATAGAGTTTCATAATCATTATTTAACAAATGTACTTGGGTGTCATTGACTATAAGTAGTGCCAGTAACCTTCCAAGGGATTTTAACACGATTTTTTGTAGTAGTTGATCTTTGCTGAGACTTATGCAGAAAAGAACTCTTTGAGTACTTAGGCTTCAGCTGGGACACAAGAGAAATTCTCTGAAACAACCGCTGAACTGAAGTCCATTGATCAGTGTATGTAAGACAGATGAGAAAATTTCCAACCTGAATACACATCATGAATTAATTCTAAACCCTTGGAAAGTCCAATGGAATCAGAGAATGTGGGACTGGAGAAGAGCATGCTTTTATTGGATTAATTTCTATAAGACTTCCTCTAAACTGCTAATAAAACTGTACTCTGGAGTAGATGTTTATATTATATTAATGGTATTATAAAAAGACAGCACTACAGAACTCCAAATATGGATGGGTGACTGCTGGCGAATGGGTGTGCATGGAAGATGGTCCCATCTTCTAGGGAACAAAACAGAGCAAATGACAGAAATTTGTATTTTGGCATTCTTTACCACTAGTGAAACTTTACCACTAGTGAAACTCCCACAACACAATCTAAGTCATAGCTAAGAAATTACAGCATACAAATATATGGGTGCCTGAGACCAATAATTCTTTTCAATTTAGTAGTATGTGTTCTGACTGTTTTCTATTATTACCTAGAAACAGCTCTCAGCCAAAATGTATGTTTAAAAAGCAAGCACTCTATAATATATAATATCTTTGTGCTATTCTATCATGCTGTATTTGGCTTTTTTAATGCTTAAAAGTTACAATTTTGGTAAGATTGAAATAATATGCTTACTAAAATTTGGACCTAATTTTTCAGACATTGAACATTTCAACTAGGCAATCTATGCCTCAAAGATTATATTTTCATTGGGAATTTTCTCTGAGAAAAAGAAATATATCTTCATAGCAATTTATAAAATTTCCCAGAGCTTAACACAAAGAATCTTAATTTTTTAACCTCTAGTGTCTGACCACCTAATAATAAAATCTTTTGATATAAATGAAGGGTCAGTATCAGTTAGATCCACTCTGAAACGAGTAATTCTTCATTCTAAATGAAGAACTGTACTGACAAGAGTCTTACAGATGCATATAGACTTTCAATTCAAGCAAAACATATCTGTGTAACTCACCGCAAAACTCAGGCCTTCATCTATGGCCATGCTACTGTGAACGAGCCTGATCCCGTCTGATCTCAGAAGCTAAGCAGGGTCGGGCCTGATTAGTACTTGGATGGGAGACCACCTAGGAAGACTAGGTGCTATAGGCCTAAAAAATAAGGGATTGTAAGCTGACAAGGTCTATGCAATATGTGAGGTCAACCAAGGGTTACCTCACCTAAAAAATAAAATAAGAAAATTTTTAAGTTAAAAAAATTAAAAAAAAAAAGAATCAGGCCTTCACAGAGCTTCTCCCATGTGGATTGCTTGCATCAATATTGACCTGATGGGGGTCTCAGAGGTCCCTGAGTTCCCAGTGACCTCGATCTCAATGGTAGAAACAGTCATAGTCTGGATCCTCTTGAGAGAAGTTTCCAAAATCCCTTAGTGGCAAATTTGGGGAATTAACTTATATCTTCATAAGTTCACTGGGACCTAATCAGGGCTTTTCAGAGAGGCTTCTAACTAACGCATGTCCATCCACTTCCAAAAATTTCCATGGGAAAAGGCAAATGTCAAAGCAAATTAGTCAGTGATTAGTATTAAATGCTGACTTGGTGCTCATCTCACAACTAAACATTCTGAGAAGGGGAAAAGAAGAAAGAGATTTAGAAAACAATATTCTCCACAGTCAGTATACATGCATTTTCTTCAGAAATACAAAAGTAATATAGAGGATACAAGACAAACTGAATTAAATACTAAATGCGATAACATTTGCCAAAAGAACACATGCAATGAGTACATTACTGAAGAAATAGAAGCATAGAGTATGTTTTTTCTTCCTGTTGAAGGTCATAGTTTAGGTCAAGGACAAAAGATATGGAAACAGTTGTTGTTAATGAAATAGATGATATCAAAGAACAAGTTTCCAGACTGTGATTTATGATTCCATAATAGAAGGCTATGGGCAGGCAAAGAGCATGTCTCATGGAAAACATGAAGATGTAAATTTCTATCATTTCTATCTGAAGACTTAAAACAAATTGCCTAGAGAGATGAAGACAAGTACCTAGATAATACCATAGATATGGATACTGTGAAATCACAGAAAGAAAAATAGTGAAGGAGAAACTTTCTCTCCAAAAATACAAAAAGAGAAATTAGCAAGAAATAAGTTTAAGAACACTAAATGCAATTCATTTCTTAGGGTTGCTATAACAAATAACCACAAATTGGGTAGCTTTAAAACAATAGGAATGTACTCACAGTTTTGGAGGATAGAAGTCTGAAGTCATTCGTGGTTGGTTCCTACCAGAGGCTCTGAGGGAGCATCTGTTCCATGATTCCCTCCTAACTTCTGGTGGTTGCTGACAATTCTTGGCAGCCCTTGGCTCGTAGACACAATTCTAACTTCTGCTTCCAACTTCACATGGCCTTCTCCTATGTCCATCCTCACTCAGCATTCTCCCTCTTATGTGTCCAAATTTCCCTATTCTTTTAAGGATACTCATCATATTGGATTTAGGGTCCACTCTAATCTAGTATGATCTCATTTTAACTGATTATGTCTTTAATTGATTACATCTGCAAAGACATTTCCAAATAAGTCCATATTACTGGTTCCAGATAAATATGAACTTTGTGGGGATACTATTTAACCCAGTACAGAAGGCTAGATTTATCTTATTTACCACTGAGACCCTAGCATCTAACACTAGCATATGGTGGGATACATGCACACACACACACACGCACACCTAAAACAAATGAATTGTCCTGATATCACTGCATAGAGTAATAAACCACATATATCAAATATATTTGATATTTTAATATATGACTAAAAATATTATAAGTATTCCCAAAATTCGACTGGATGAAATTCATGACTAGGAGAGGGTATATAGAATCTAAAAGAAACATTTTAAAGATGGGTTAAAAAAGAAGTTTCTCAGTCAAGATGACAATTTTTTTTTTTTAAACAAAATCTAGGACCTGAATATGGAAGCACATGGTGGAGAGAGAATTTTGAAGACAAGATAAATAACAGAAATAATATGTTCATGTCAACATTCCACAAACCACTTGGACAGAGGAAAGAAATGAGTATTTTGCTCCAAAGACACATTCTGTCTACTCTACTGGTCTTCTCCGGACTTAATATCGTGAGAAAAGAGAAAAATATGTTAATCAGTGGAAATGAAAAGTACCTTAGAAGAGTACAGCCAAGCTCTCTAAAGAGTTTGCAATAACTGAGAAATGAAACATCAAGTACACTCAGTCATATAACCCACACACTTCAGAATGGCAAATTCATCAAAGTGCAGAGAAACACATGGCACATTCTTTTGGCCATCTAGAGGAAGAAAAGAATTCAAGACAGAAGAGCAGTCAATGCTGACTCCTTTTAACTTAGTACCTGCCATACATCTGACACTTTATATGTTATTCTATATAATCCTTACTACAAGCCTTTAGGTTAGAAAAGAGAATATCAGAAACAGATATCAGTCACTCACTATTCCAAACAATTATCAGTTCCTTCTGAGCAAGAAGAGCAGTCTCCCTGACAAGAAGACAAAAAAAAAAAAACAGGGGAAAAGAGACTAAGAAAAACAATACATAGATAGACAAAGAGAGGCAGAGAGACAGAGATGAAGAAACAAAGGGAGACAAAGAGACAAGAGAGGCAAAGGTAACTGAGAGACTCAGAGACAGGAAATATAAGGAGATATAGAGCGATAAGTTCCTACAAAGGAAGAAGGGAACAGGAACCTAATAATTTTGTGTTGGGAAATTCAGTGCCACATGCAGGGTTGCTTTTTTTTTCCTGGAACTTGGGACTTCATGAAGAAGTATTACTAATATGAGTTCTAGGAAAAAAAAAACAACAAAACTCTCAACAGAACAGTATAACTAAAATTAAAAAATATTTAAGAAACATAATTTCCAGGGTAATTATACTGCATTATACTTAAGCTCCCAAATCATAGTTGATTTCATATAAAGATCTAACAATTTTTATCATAAATCAAAATAAGCACATCAGTTAGAAAGGTTTGACTATAATATAAACCCCACCCATGTAAGCTTTAAGAAATATGAAATTTTATTAATTAATATAACCAGAAGTTCAGAAGTAGAGGGAGATGCTTCAGGTGCGTTCCAAGTAGGATTTAAGCACTGTTTCCTTACAATGCTTTCAAGAATGCTCTCTGCTCTGGGTCATCTTCATTTTCAGGTTGGATTTTACATGGTTGTAAGAAAGAAGTTGCCCAGAAAAATTTAGCCTCAATTCTTGAACTGATCACTGGCAAGGAATTTGGGGTTGCCACGAATAGCTTAGACCAATCATACTACAGCTATCGAACTAGAACATATGTCTAAAAGCCACATTGTTCCTGCATGGCAAGGGGAGAGTGGATTAAAAATTGACTATCAATCCCAGTGCCCACTACAATAAGCCAACAATGCAACAAGATCATGAAAGGGGTGTGGTGACTAAGAAACTCTTATAATTGAGTATGTATGATGAACAGATACTTTATGTATTTTGTTTTATTTAGTATTTACAATAATACCATAAGATGGGTCTTGTTAACATTTTAACAACATAGATACAAAGATTCAGAGGTTAAATAATTCATGGAAACAGAGTGACAGAACCAGTCCTTTTTCTGCTGCCATGTAACCTGAGACTCTGAAACCTGCTGTCATTAATTTAATGATGTGGCATGACCTTGATGTAACTCTGGGAAGTAAAGATCTTGCTTTGATACCATCATCACATGTTCTTAGCTGTTTTTTCTTCCCCTCCAACACTGACAACACTGTAGATATTCTGCCCGTGTCCCCATAGTTCTCATTGTTTCTCTGATTTACTTTTGCTATGGTGGGAAGGAAAATTTCTTATGATTCCAATACTAAAATCTTATTAGAACACTTTTTTTAGGTTTCACAGACAACTCTTTTTACCTTTCTTTTTGTGTGTATGGAATTTAATGCACAGCAAACTGCAGAAAACATAAATGTAAACTTCAATGAATTACCACATAACATTGTCAGCACCCCAATTCACCACATTGTGCCTCTTCCCCATCACTATACTACAAAGATATAACCATCATCTTGGCTTTTAAATGTATACACATTTCTTCTCAGTGTATATCTAAGAGTGGGATTGCTGGTCATAATGTAGAAATATAGGCCTTATTAGATAATCCCAAGCTGTTGTTTCAGTTTCGAAAGTGGTTATACCAACTCTAGCAATAGCATTATTTAAGAGTACTTATTACTCTGTATCAGTACTTCCTATTGACAGTCTTTTCAATGTTAACCATCTGGTGAGTGTGTAGTGGTATTTAATTTGTATTTCTCTGATTGCTAATAAGGTTGAACAGTTTTTCTCAGATTTATTGGTAATTTTGGATATCTGTTTTGTGAACTCACTGTTCAAATCTCTTACCCATTTTTTATACTAGGTTCTTTACTTTTCTTAATGACTTTTAGAAGTTTATTTGTTTTTATAAATTTTGCTTATGATCTCTTTTCAGCTATATTAACTACAATTATTTTCTCTGGATCTGTGGCTTTTCTTTTTATTCTCTGTAACAAGCTGGGTTACCCAGAATGCAGACTCAGGCAAAGTTCAGCATATAAAATATTTATTAAGGAGTCTCCTATGGTGCAATAACTATGGAAGGGAAAAGCCAGACACAGGACTGAGTGGAGAAGTCAATTTCCACTGTTGGTCCTGTGAGGCAGGACCAATGACAGCCTCTAGGAAGTTTTGGAGTGAGAATGGCCTTTCAGAGTTGTCCCAAGTTGAGTGGAGATAGCCAGACCTTTATACTCCTGTATCAATCACCCACTAGCTATGTGCCATCCCAGAAAGAGGCATGGTCTTGGGCAGAGAAAATCTCTTTAGCTGAGACTGAGACAACACCTGAAGAACCTGACAGCTGCTGGCTGGCTACCAACAACTCAGCAGGTGAAGCAAGAAATTCTTCATTGAAGAGGAATCTGAGTGATATATTAGAATGCCCACCATACTATCTTGGTGCTATTTTTGAGAAACAGAAGTTCTTAATATTAGTGTAGTCCAATTTAATAATTATTTCCTTTAACTTTAGTGCATTTTGTTTTCTATTTTAAAACGTTTCAATACCCAAATCCATGAAGATATTCTCCCATGTTTTCTTCACATTCAGATATATTATCTACTTGGAAATTGATTTTTTGTATATAGTACAAGTCAAGTTTCATTTTTTCACATTGATTTCTAACTCATCTCAACAACAATATATCAGATAAACAGAAATGACTCAGTCACATAGCCAACCAAGAGAAACCAGGTGAATCTTACAAACTTCTAAGGAAATACGGGAGAACAATGGGAAAGAAATATTAACTAGAGCAGATTCCATTTGAGGCCCCTTCTCTTGCTTGAGTGGAAAGCACAATAGTCTCTTACAAACTAATTGGAGACCTTTACTATAAGGATTAAATTGAAAGAAATAAATATAAAATGATAGGCATATCCTGGGGCTTAATAAATGATAGCTATCCATATTATTCTGGGGCTAGGGTCAGCCCCAGCACATAGCTGTTAAGAATGTTGTAAGTTATCACATTCTCATCTCAGTAAAACATATTTCATTCTTTCATTTTTCTACAGAGAAAAGGCTCATCTCATTATTTTTCTCTTCTATCTTACTTTACCCATGCCCTGTAGAATCAGATAAGATCTGACCAGTATCCAAAATAAGATTTTCTACATGATGTCACAACACCTGTTCAAAAGCAAATGAACTGCATGCTACCATTTCCAAGAGCAGACGAATGGCAGTTCATGGACTCCACAGTGGAATGTGGCCAGTATAATTTCTACCACCACTCTTACCAACTTTCAAACACTTTGCAAAATAAATTCTAAACAGGCCAGTAATGCAAATAATTCATGAAGAATCGCCAAAAAAACATATGCACATAAGGAAAGAATATCTTCAGCTCGATTGCATTTTCCTTCACTAAAGTAACATTTATTTAAAATGTAATGTCTAAAGGGCACAAAGCATGGATCAAGCCACCTATCTGATCTGGAAAATTCTAACTGTTCTCCTACTTTCATTAACAAGAGTCTTCTGCAACCTCATGGCTAATGCTTTGTTCAGCACGGTTTTTCAAAAGAACTCTGCATCAAAGAGTATGTGTAACAAGAACAACAACAAAAACTAACTAGTTTGCACCATTTCAACATTTACTCTTTATTAACAAGAAGCTGGGTGGGCTAGCCATGAATCATCATGAATTTCAAAGAATCATCAAAGGCTCCTTTCAACTGCCCACTCCATTATCCTCAGGGAATTGACTTGCAATCTTGAGGCATGTAGCTTCATGGCTGCAAATGGCTACTAATCCTTCAGACAAAATATCTTTAAATGTCAACACTCAAAACTCCCTTTATTTGAATCTATTTTTAATCAGAGATAGAAATCTTTCCCCAGCCCCCACCTAGTAGACATTCTCATGCATCTCCTTGTCCTGGGACACATACTCACCCTTAGTTCAATCGTTGGCAAAGTTGAACAGAATTATTGAAATAGTTTAAATATATGATAATTATGATTCACCACCTAAGACCAAGCACATTGTCTCTCAAATAATTTTGGGGTTCTGATAGCAAGAAGGGAAAGCTAATAGTCATTGGGCGGGCAACCAAATGTGTCTGCCGAAAAAGCATTGTTATAGAAAAAAAATTTAAAGCCTAAAAGGAAAAAGTCCCAATTCGAATTGTGATTGTCTTTGGGTGACAGGATCGTGTGTGTGTGTATGTGTGTAGGGGGAAAGGTAGATTTTTCTTTTTCTTTCAAGTGTTAAATTTACAAATTTTCTATGGTTATCGTGTATTGCTTTTATAATTAAGGAAAACATTTCCTTGGGATGGAAAAAGAACCTATAATTTCCACAACCTACCAGAGAAGCTGAAGGGCAAACATTTCAATTTCCAACCAACTCAGAATTACCCTCATGAGAGCATAAGGAATGAATCCAAAAGTGAGAGGAATTGTCTGTCCTCTGCCAGGTTTATCACTGTTATCAACACACACTTGGAAGGTAGAATCAGGCTGCTTCTAGTAACCTTTCACTGGTATCCTTGAAGCCTGTGGATAACCTATAATCTTAAGTGTTTAGGCTGTGGCCATATGCTCAACAGCAGTATCTTTAGAGAACAATTCTGACTATAATTTTTAGTAGGAACGATCAATTGCCATCTGTCTGCACAGTAGAAACCCAGATGGGTTTATCACTGAAACGGCTTCCTATATGGATGGACAGTGACAAACCAGTCAGAACTGTTTTCTGGCAGTTCCACCCTGAAAACTTAAACTCAGACTTAAGATGAGCCTGTATTTTGCCAGTGTTTCTGTGCTTAGGAGTAGAAAATGGTAGAGAAAAGAAGAGAATGGAAATGGTAATAGGGCCATGGTTTGGCTCTAACTTCAAAGACATCTCTGACTTCTGCTGCCACTGTGGAAGTTTTTCAGTACCAAGTGAAGTCCTCTGAATACAGAATAGTTGCATATCTGTTGCCTTGAAAAAGTGACACTGAAACAAAAAACATCTTACAGGCTATAATGTGAAGGACAGAATCAAAACAAAGCAGCAATTATGACTAAAATAGTTGGTGTACTATTATTTGGAGTTTAGCAAAATATTTTCACTACTAATATTAATAAGAATTCCAATGTATTTGGTTCATAATAACATCCCAAACTTTGTGCTAAGACCTTTATATAAGTTATTCCATTTAATCTTTATTGCAGCTCTATAAAGAAGAAATTATTATCCTCATTTTACCAATGAAGAAATAGTCCCAGAAAGAATTTTAAAGTTTCCCAAATTCACAGAATTAGAATGCAACTGAGCTAAATTTTGAAATTTCTAACTCCAGATTTCATTCACATAATTACAACTACTCCCCACAGCTACCATCTTTAAAAAGTAAACAACCAATGAAAAGGCAGAGTAATCTTCAAGAGCTGAGGTCAGACCTCCTCTTAGAAATGTGACAAGATCTTTCTAGGTATTTTGGTTGTAGAAAGGGTAAAAGACCTATGGGAATCTAATGCCAGGACTACATATATAAATATAATTTACTAAGTGCAAATGATTTAAAAATACAACAACCATATTTCTCACAAGACCAATGTCTGCATCTTCTTAGGGCTCTGTGACATCTCCAGTAGTGATGAAAATGATGACACTCATACCCTAAGCATTTAATGAACATTACATTACCTGATGATAATGGTGATAGCAAACCACAGATGCACTCTAGCCTTTCTTATATTTTATACATACAGTCTAGTCTCTGCAGGAAATAATTATGTCTCTTTCTTGGATATGTTAGCTATAGCAGTGGAAGCCGTAATTTTTCTAGACTGCCCAAGGCAATTCAGGAGTAAAGGCCTTAAAGGATGACCAAGCAGAGAACAAATCACAAACTAGAAGCTGCAGCAATGGAGTTAGAAATAGAAGCATACTGACTGCCAAGGTGAGATGGCTCAACATTTGCATCTAGGCTCAAAATCTATATCTTCTGGATTATTTTCTGCACAGATATATCTCTTGATTACTTAGGGGATTTTTGACAAACACATTGAGCACTTACTATATGCAAGTCTGTGTTCTGGGCATTGTAAATTGGGAAGATTGTCCAAATAGCTCTACTGCGACCCTGTACATAAAGGTCTCAATTTTATAACTATAAATGTAAAAAGGAAAAAGTACATTTTAATTTACTTTGCTTTAATTAGGAACAAGGTTGAATATGTGTTCACAATAGTAAAAACCATTGGTAGACTTCTTCCACCCCATGACCAAGTAAATCATGCTAAATTTGCCTATTGTATATAATTATAAAAGAGGAAATTATATGTAAAACATATATTTTCTGAGAGTGGACAAAAGCTAATCATTAAGGAATGTAAACAATGAAAAAGAAAAAAAATCAAGATCAACCCTGAATTTCTACTTGTGTGTATTATCTGAATTCCAGTGCAGGGAGGGAGAAACCATGGTGGTTTCCACAAGCCAAGGAGACAAAGAAGAGTTCATGGTTGCTGAGATGACTGCAATTTGCAGGATAGATTATTGGAAAAGATACATCTCTAATATAAAGAAATGTCTCTAATAATCAGCATATGATATCTCTCAAAACTATTGCTGAATATTAAGGTGCGAATGTGTTTAGAACGTGTTTAGAATGTGTAAATCTTCTGGTGAAAGATTTACCAGAAAATCATAAGATGAATAAATTCCACAAATCACACTGATTAGAGATAATGTGGTTTTAGCTACTCAGGGGAGAGAGATTTTTTTTAACACACATGAATACAATAAAGAATCCCCAAAATGATGACACTTTGAAAATAAGGTCAAGCAACCTGCCAAAACAAAGTTTTAAAAGTCCTTCAGGAAAATGGCATAGGTAAAATGGTGTACTAGGAAAACTCAAGCCTCGTTTGCTCATAGAAATACCAAAAAAAAAAAAAAAATTAAAAATTTTTTTTTAAAAAAACCTAGAAACTGGTTGAAATAACCTCACGGGAGCTCTGAAAATCAAAGTTCTGTGGGAACAAAGAAAATAGACAATCCAGAAAAAACAAAAAACAAAAAACTACTTTTAAACCAGAAGGAAATTTCCTGGCTTTTTTCCTAATCTTTGTCCCACTCACTCTCTGGCACAGTAAGTATTGGTCTAGAAGTGATGGCATCCCACCTTCCAATTTCCTCCCTCAACTCAGAAGGAGTAGAGTAGACCTAATATTCAATATTCTAACCCATCCAGGGTCTGCCTGAGGACTGGTCTCTATCTTACCTAACTTGGATCTTAAGCAAGAGAAGTTGCCAGCATCAGTCATGAAAACTGTGAGGGGACTACAAACTCACAGATTCCCTAGGTCAAGATACTAATGGTAGAGATTAGCAATAGAACATCTAAAGCCCCAAGGAGAAGTTAGGGTAAGACTCCTTGGAAAATTAACATTCAAAAGCAGCCATTCATATCAGGAAATTGAAAAAGATACACATATGCCAAGGTAAGACACGTGCTTAGAAAAAAAAAAACAAACTGAAAAAGCCTTAAGCTTTGACCTTGGGCTGATCCCTAGGCTCAGAGCATGTCCAGCTAATTAGTGAATGACAGCCTGGTATAGAGACAGTCTGCAAAGACTGGCATAAATAGTTGTATTTTACATTTTCAAAAACAATTCACAAGGCATACGAAGAAATGGAAAAACATAGACTATTCAAATAAAGGAAAAATAATTGGCAGAAATAGTTTCTGGAGAAGCACAAGCATAGGACTTACAGGACAAATTTTTAAAAATTGTTTTAAATATGCTCAAAGAGCTAAAGAAAAAAAAGGAACAAAAAACTCAAGAAAATTAGTAAAACGATATATGAATAAAATGTCAACAAAGGGATAGAAAGTATATAAAGGAACCAAAAAGAAATTCTGGAGCTGAAAAATAAAAAAACTGAATTGAAAACCTACTAGAGGGGCTCAACAATAGATTTAAGCAGGTTGAGGAAAGTATTAGCAAGCTTGAAGATAAGACATTTGAAATTATTGCATTTCAGGAACAAAAAGAAAAATAAATGAAGAAAAGTAAACAGAAACTAAAGGACTTGTGTGACATCAGCAAGCCAACCAACATACATACATTATGAAAGTCCCAGATGGTGAAGAAAGAGAGAGAGAGAGAGAGGTGGGGTGAGAGAGAGAAAGGAGGGCAGAGAAATTATCTGAAGAAATAATAGCCAAAAATTTCCCGTTTGATGAAAGATTGGAATCTACAAATATAAGAAGCACAATGAAGTCCAAATATGATAAATTCAAAGAGATCCACACTGAGTTCTTTGAGAAGATTAAGAAAATAGGCAAATCTCTGGCAAGACTCACTAAAGAACAAAGAGAAAGCACAGAAATAAAATCAGGGATGAAAGAGAAGTATGATAGATACTGCAGAAATCCAAAAGATCATATAAGAATACAATGGAAAATTATATGACACTAAGTGTAATAACCTAGAAGAAATGTACAAGTACTTAGAAATACAAAACCTTTCTAGACTGAATCAAGAACTGGAAAATCTAAATAGACCAATCAGCAGTATGGAAATTGAAACAATCACCAAAAACCTATCGGAAAGTAAAAATCCAGAACCAGATGGCTTCACCAGTGAATTCCACCAAATGTTCAAAGATTTAATACCTATTCTCAAACTCTTCCAAAAAATCAAAGAGAAGGCAATACTTTCTACCTTATTTTATGAGGTCAATACTACCCTGATACCAAAACTTGGTAAAGATAACAAAAAAAGAAAACTACAGACCAATATCTCTCATGAACACACATGCAAAAATCCTAAATAAGATACTAGCAAACCAAACACAGCAACACATTAAGATAATTATACACCATGATCAAGTGGGCTTCATCCCAGGGGCACAGGGATGGTTTAACATATGCAAATTGATTAATGTGGTACAACACATGCAAAATAAGAATAAGAATCATATGATCATATCAACAGATGCAAAAAAAGCCTTCAACAAGATAAGAGCATTCATTTATGATCAAAACACTTAATAAAATAGGTATAGAAGGCCATATATGAGAAACCCTCAGCTAACATCATACTTAATGGTGAAAAACTAAAAACCTTTCCTTTAAGATCTGGAACAAGACAAGGCTGTCCACTACCACCACTGTTATTCAATATAATATTGGAGGTCCTAGCAAGTACAATCAGGCAAGAAAAAGAAATAAAAGGCATCCAAATAGGAAATGAAGAAGTCAAACTGTCACTATTTGCAGATTACATGATTCTCTATATAGAAAACCTTAAATATTCCACAAGAATACTACTAGAAATAATAAGCAAAAACAGTAAAGTTTTAGGATACAAAATGAATGTTCAAAAATCTGCAGCATTCCTATACTCTAATAATAGTCAGAAAAAGAAATTAAAAACCAATTCCTTTTGCAATTGCAACAAAAAGAATAAAATACCTAGGAATAAACCTAACAAAATATGTGAAGGACCTATGTAATGAAAACTATAAGACTCTATTAAAAGAAAATGAAGAAGACACAAGACTATAGCATATACATAGTCATTCAGCCTTGAAAAAAATAAAATTCTGATCTATGCTACTATTATGGATGAACCTCAAAGATGTTATGCTATGTGAAATAAGCCAGACACAAAGGACAAATATTGTATAATTACACTTACATGAGACACCTAGCAAATTCAATTTCCTAGAGACATAAAGCAAAATAGTAGTTACGGAGAGTTGGAAGGGTTTTGGTTTAATGAGTATAGTTTTGGTATGGGATGATGTAAAAGTTCTATAAATGAATAGTAGCAATGGTTGCAAAATAATGTGAATATACTTAATGCTATTGAATTATTCACTTAAAAAAGGTTAAGCTGTAAATTTTATTCTCACAATGAAAAGTAAATTAAAATAATATTTGTAAATCCTCAAATGTATTGAGATGATCTGAAAGAAAATTAACTACATACCAAATCATCCTTCAAAACTCTTTAAAGGAAGACCAACAAAATAGTGATACTCTATAACATGGTATTGACAATGTCAATCATCCGATCACAATTTACCAGTCATATAATGAAAATAGAAAAATAAGACCCAGAAGCAGGAAAAACTACAAAAGAAAACCAAAAAGAAATAACAAAGATAATGTAATTAGCCATCTAGGGCTTTATAAATGCTATTATAAATTTATTCAAGGATTTAAAAGAAAATATATATATATATGATAGAAATTAAAGAAATAAAAAAAACAAATAAAGCATTCAAAAATAAAAAAGACCTATAATATCTGAAATGAAAAATATTACTAGATGAGATTCACAGCAGTTTGGATATTGAAAAATAAAAAACTGATGAACTTGAAGACATCACAATAGAAACATATTCAAATGAAAGCACAAAAAGAAAAAAAAAACCTGAAAAAAAAATGAACAGAGCTCAGTGGCCTGTGAGACAATATATTGTGATCTAATATGTATTCATTGAAATAAATACATGAAGGTGAAGATGAAGGGGAAAAACATGAAAAAAAAATGTCCAAAATTTTTTCTAAAACTGATGAAAATAATAAAACCACATGTCCAAAAAGCTCAATAAACCCATGGAAAAATAAACATAAAACAACAACAACAACAACAACAAAACAGTGAAACATGTATATAATGAAATTGGTGAAAATCAAGATAAGTAGATAATCTTAAAAGCAGTCTGAGAAAAAGGAAATGTTTGATATAGGATAACAATGATAAAAGAAAACCAACATTATCCTCTCATCAGAAACAATACAATCCAGAAGATAATGGAACATGTATAACATTCTGAAAGAAAAAAAATCAACTAGAATTCTATATCCAGTGTAAAATATACTTCAGAAATGAAGGAAGGGGCCACCAAGATCTTGGTTTCTAAATACTATTCTTTAATAAAAATAACCAGAGATCCTTTGAAAACTAGTCGATTCTACTTATGGTGCAGGGAAAACAAATGATTATCCTCTAGCATTATTTGGTGCCAGTGCTAAGAGAGGATGGAAGGAAGCAAGGACGTAAGAAAGAAAGGGAGGAATGGAGAGGGAGATGGATGAAGAAGGGAGGGAGGAAGGGAAGAAGGAAGTAGCAGGGAGGGAAGGAGGGAGGTAGAGAAGAAGAGAGGGAAGGAAAGAAGGAAGAAGAAAGGAAGAAAAGGAGAGGAAGGAGGGAGGAAGGAGGAAGGAAGGAGGGAAGGAAGGAAGGAAGGAAGGAAGGAAGGAAGGAAGGAAGGAAGAAGGAAGGGAAGGAAGGAAGGAAGAAGGAAGGAGGAAAATAAAGGAGAAGAGAGGAAGGAAGGAAATAAGGAAGAAAAAAAGATCAGGGCATTCTGAAAGGGCACAGAAGCCTATCTGAAAACACTCTCAGTGGCCAAAGCTAGAACAAAATAAATAACTATAGTATTAGATTACAATTCAAAGAATAAAACATCGATGAGTCCATACTAACAAATATATGATTGAATAAATAAATAAGTAAATAAGTAAATAAGTAAATAAATAAATAAATAAAAGATAGATAGATAAATAGAGAGAAAGGACAATTCTTCCTTATAAAAGAATTTGAATTAATAAATGTAGAAGGAATAGAAATATCATCATTAAAAAAATCACTGTAATAATTACTGCAGGCAAGATCAACAAATGAATGCTAAAATTAATGGCTAAAATTTTAAAGAGACACAAGATATTTGCATATTGTCAAGGGTCTCCTCTAAAATATTTATTAATTCAAAAGGGAAAAATATTAACTTTATACTGGAGAAACCTGGCAAATAATAAAAGTTAACCTTTAAGACATACTATCATCTCATGCACTCATAAGCCACATCACCTTTGTGATACTATTGCCAAAAATGTACAATCACAATTTATTCATCAGAACATATCAGATAAACACAAATAGATGAATATTTTATAAAATACCTGACCAATAATGCTCAAAAGTGTCAAGGTAATGAAAGACTGAAGAGAATGTTATAGCTTGGGAGAAGACCACAAAGATATCATAGCTCAATGCAATATCAGATGTTAGACTGGATCTTAGAACAGAAAAAGATGTTAGTGAAAAAAATGAGGACATTCTAATAAAGTCCATAGTTCAGATAATAGTATTATAATAATATTAATTTCTTAGTTTTGATAATTCTATGCTTCTGTAAGATATAGACATTAGAGAAAGTTGGGTAAAGGATATATAAGAGTTCATTATACAATTTCAGCACATTTCTGTAGGTCTAAACCTTTTCAAAAGAAAAGTTAAAAATAAAGCACGGACTGGAAGCATACCACTTAGGTGAAATTCTAACTCTACTTCTTCCTATTTTGTAATGTTAGAAAATTAGCCTAATCTCTCTGATGACTTAATTTACAATGAGGATAACAATAATATTTATCTCAAATATTTGGTTAGTAAAATAAATAAGATAGTACTTGTAAAACACACATACAGTATTCAAACCTTAGCTATTATTAAACACTATTATTTTTGTCTTGCAAAAATTTTAAATTTTTATGTACTATTTTCATCTATGGTTACTGAGTTTTATTTTACTTAGCTTAGCTACTCTCCATGCTCAAACTATAAAAACTTTGCCTATTTTTTTAACCCTGTGTTCATTTTTTATGTTTAAAACTTTGGTCTACATGGAATTAATTAAATGTCAGAAGTGAGATTAAAGTCCACTTTTTTTTTTAACAGATGGCCTGCCATTTGTTACAACATCACTTACAAAATAATACATTATTTTTTCATAGACCAATAAATCTGTATGCTCAGCATCGCATAGAACATAGAAATCTTTCAGCTACTCCAGTTGGCCCCTATACCCTCAATCTGAGTTTAGCAAAAATGTCATATTGAACAGTGTTGAAAAGCAGGTGGGAGCAGAGCATAAAATCCATAAGTGGCATCATAAATATCAACTGATCCATAAATACACAGTTTCTAAATTATTCCTTCTAAGGATACTAGAGAATTTCCAGTCACCACATCTGACAGCCTCTTCTCATCTCTCATCATTATAATTGGCAATCTTTTTTGTTAAACTTTCTTTTTTGGCTTCTACATCCAAGACAGGAGTTAGACACTTGCTATAAGTCAGAAAAGCTGATAAGACTTGAATATACTCTCACACTTTTCTACTACTTTCTCACTGCTTCCTTCTCTCTCTCTTTTGCTATCTTCTCTCTAAATTCTTTTTCTGAACTCCCATCCAAACCTAGTGCTCTCCCTGAGCATTTTATCTGCTCTCCCTAAGCGTTTTCATCTATTAACACCATCCACTATTACTTATGGGCTTCTCATTCCATATATATCCCTCCAAGCTAGCTCTCCTGACTCATCAGTTTCCTAAGAGACAGAGCCTGAGACTAGAATTCTTGTTCAAATGATTTGCTAGTAGTCTTCTCTCATGAGAAAGGAAGTGAGGAAAGTAGGATAGGAAAAAATGCTAAATGAAAATATGTATTCTGCTAACTAGTGGTAGCACCTTAACTTAAGGTGACCAGCCTCTAATATCCTCAGTTGTTGGCTGTTGGCTCCTCCTGGAGAGGGATTGGATATACATCTCTTGGAAAAAATGCCTCCTGTTCAGCAGAATACAATGTTCTGGAGAAGGGGCTGTCACTAGTCTTTAGAGGACAGGAAACTGTGAGACTGCTGCACTGGAGAAGATCTAAACAAGGCGAGGTATCTAATTCAACACTTGTACTGCTTAGATCTACTTACTTCTCATATTGGTTCAAGCTAACCACACACAGCTTCTCTAGAACTCTAGTGGTCACAATTTCTAGAAATCTTCCAAGATAAAAGTTAGTGGCAGAAATTACTGTCTGTCCCCAGTACTATAGTTGGTCCTGAGACCATAACTGATATCCATCATCTGCCTCCTTCATTACCCATATTATATTCCCCTCTACCTTGGGTAGGACCCCTGCAGGTCTAGGTGGCTTGCCTTGTAAGATGACCCAGATCCTCTTCCCTCAGGATTCTGAGCCCTGGTCCTTATTAGACCATAGTTGCTGAACTTTGCCATTAACAGTTAAAAGATACCTTCGTAGAACACTTAAATCCTAACCATGTTCCTCTGTGCTCGCAATATGTACAACAGTCCCAATTCTTCATGATAATCAGATTCAATTACTCTTGTTCAGTGGTCTTCTAACAGTAGGATTATAAAGTGGCCAAGAGGTATTTATGGATTTAAGTTTTGTGGGACTCTCATTGTGTCCCCTAAAGGATGTGTAACACCGCTGGAACTCAGGACCTCTAGACACACAAACTTAAAGTCAAAGGGATAAGAAACACAAAATTTCTCAAATGGGTCACTGGAATGATTACAAGTGAAACCATTCCTATTTCCACTTCTTGATTATTGGATTTATGATTGGGGACACACCACCATAAAATGGTCTAAGATTTTAGGCATATATTACACACTAAAGGAGAACATAGCATCCTCACTAGGTGTCACCCTAGGCTGAGGTCTCAGTTGTGCCTTTAAAAAGCCCTTCTAGATAGTATGCTAAGTGGAAGGACCAGCAGTTTCCTTGGTCATGTGCCCAATGACATCATTCCTTTGCTGTGAAATGGTCCCTTGATCTGAGGCAATGTTATGTGGCATCATATACCAGGAAATCAGACATTTTATGAGGCCTCAGATGGTGATGTTGGGCTCAGGCCCTGCAGGCAGACAGGCAAACTCACTCTCAGAATGTGTGTCAGTCTGAATCAATAAAATGTTTTCCTTTCTAAGGTAGAATGGTTAGATTAATCAAAGTTGTCTCCAAATAGTTAGATGATACTCAAGATATGGGACTGTATCAAGAAGTTCAGCATTGGTCTCTTTTACTGGAAGGTCACTTACTCAACAGAAGAAAGTAAACCAGCCTTAGTGAGAGGAGATTCCTGTAAGACCTCTTTCTCTACCACCTTATCTACTTCATTCATGAGCCTGTTGTGCAAATACAAGGAAAGACAAGGACAGAGGCTGGCCAATATCTACTGTCTACATGATCCTGTTCATTTGGTTGTTTGGTGTTATTCTACAGGAGGTTCTTTCTGGTGGACCTTAACACATAATACGAAGATCGTATTTTGTGTCCACTCCCATAGGTCACTCCATATTTTTCTTCCCCAATCTTCTTGTCTCTAATCTTCCTGTCTTGCTCCATTTAGGACTCTGATCAACCAACCAAACAATTCACCACAATCAACAAGTTTATGTTTGTCTTTATCCCAGGCCACTCATCTCTCCACACAAAAGTGAATAATGAAATATACTGCCTGAAGTTCGATCCTCTGGGAAAATGTTTCCTTTACTCCTGTCTTTTACAGTTACCCCTGAGTGGGACCAAATACAGCAGCAGTCCATTTTCAACCTAGATCACTGTACGTAGGCACTCCTCTATCTTTTACTCAACCTGGTCCATCCTAGCTCTTAATAATCCATTGAAACTATGCTTCTCATGCTTTGCCATTTTATTAGTTCAAGCCCTGATATTTCTTATCTGGGCTGTAAACTCACAACATGATCTCTGACTTGATTGTCTTTCCCTTCTAATTTTAACTTCAAAGAGTTTCTTCCAAATACACAAATGTGATCATATTACTCCATGAACTAAAATCACTTAATAATTCCCCATTACCTAGCAAATAAAATCTAAATGTATTAGTGCAACATATAAGATCTTTTGCATTCTTACTTCAACTTTAGCATTATTCCCATGCACATCACAATCACAACCAGACAGCTTGTTCATACCCTATCAAGCCACATACTTTAATATTTATGCTTTCTCATGTATCAAAAACATCTTTTCTTGCCTACCTTAGCAAATGGCTATTGTAATTTCAAGACACAATTCAGAATTTACCTGCTCTGTTGAAGCCTTCACTCTTTACCTGTATATACCTTCAGTGTACAGTCTCTTTATCTGTGCAAACCTCTTGTGTTGCATGGTATATATTTTTACACATCTATCTTCTCACTAGTCTGTGAAATCCTGGAGGCTAAGAACTCTACTTTAAATATAACTCTATCCTCTGCACCTAGCACAGTCTAGCCTATAGTGAAATTAATCAGTTGTATGATTATACTGTCTTCTAAGAAGGTGAAGCCTAGATCTCTCAGGCAATGAAACTACTAGATCCTAAAGTGAAAATATAATGGATTCTGAAGGCTTTAATCAGGAATTCAAACTAAATGTCTTCGAGGGTCAGGCAGATCACAGAATGGTGTGGATTGGCTATAAGTAATGATCAAGGAATGAAAAGCCAGAAACAAATATGAAAATATCTTCCCTGCTTAATATTAATCTCAAAACTAGTTAGAGCAAACAGAAGTATACTATAATGATCAATTTAAGCACAAGTACAGCCTTCATGTGTCTTGAGGTCCTTAAATGTGGGAGCCCTGGTCTATAATCGGCTAGGACTACTTTATCTGTGCACTTTGTGCAAATGCATGAGTTCATATAGTCTGAAAAAAATCACCATCAAAACTCAGTCAGTTTGTGTAACTTGAAATTACATGGGTCACATGCCATTTAGTTCACATATACAAAACAGCCATAGAATAGCACATTCACTTTATCTCAAGTAGTTGTTAATTTTAAGCTGGAAAAGAACTTGAGTTGCATAGTTGTGGCACATTTACAAGATTTTGTCTAGGGCAGTGTAAAACAAATATTAGACCTGAAGTCAAATAACATGCATTTTTAATCCAGAAACATGATTCTTACAAGATGCCTTTGAAAAACTACATAACTTTTCTGAGCCTCAGTTCTCTTACCTGTAAAATGGAAATGCCAATATCTATTTCAAAATTTTACTGAGAAAATTTCATGAAAGCTGCAACTATAGAAACAGCATAGTGTCTAGCACATGATGCTAGATAAATTTTATTTAAATCTGAATATGAACCTTATTTATTTATATCCAAAATCTGGAAAAGAGCCCACATGTTTCTTCTGCCAAAGAGACACAGTAAATGGGATGCTATTTGTAAAATTCTTTGAGATCCTTAGAGAATGTTTGAGGGTGAATACTAAGCATAATCCTATAGAAAACATGGCAGAATCTATCTCTAGGGAAGAATGTTGAAATCCAAAGCTTTTTCTGCTTCTAGACATTCTCCAGGATATCTTCATTTCCTTCATTATCAGAGAAATTAGGACATTCAATCTCATTTCTGACATCCACTATTGATTGATGGGGTTGGATGGATAACTAGCATCTCACTGGCAGAAACTAGTTTCCCCTCAGCCTTCTCCTCTGAGAGCCAGTACAACCCTCCCAAAGAAATTTTCTGAGCAAGAGTAGGCTGTTTTCATACACTGCACTCAGTTTGCTAACCTTCAAATATTAAAACCCACCTCCACAGAAAATGATTATGGGAGCCTAATCAGAATGTCTACTCCTTGTTCAGATATAAGCTCATTCTCTTGAGTTTGTTTATTTTGTTCTGTAGACATTGGCCCCAAGTGTAATTGGTTTCCAATGATACTTACATTTCACATTCTTTTTTTAAAAAAGAAAAAGAAAAAAAAAAAGTATTCCAAAAGTGATTTTAAGAGAACAGTCTTACAATTTGTAAGTAGAGAGTAAATTGTTTTAATAAAGGCATTTAAAATTTTACTGCAATATTTTTAAGACATCACTTCAATAAGGTGAAAGGAGGATATATGATTTTATATTCATAAAAAGGTAAGTTTTTAACTTTATACGAGCTCAAAACAAGAAATGGGGTTTAACCTATAAGAAAGTCCGTAAGGGTATTAAGAACTTCTTGGGGGGAAAATGACTGAAAGAGGCTTTCTGCCTTCTCTAGAAAGTTTTTAAAACCTTGTGACATTTATTCAAACATTTATTAATCATGTACAATGTGCCTCTCATTCTGATCATTCCCATTCTGAAATGGGAAATGCAGATACCATGTAAGATGAAGACCTTGTGTTCAATAAATTGCAATCAAGTAGAAAACCTAGTGTCCTAAAATTAAAAAGAAACTAAGCAATTAAGAACAAATTTGGTACTGACTAAAAGTTTGAGAGTTAGTGAGGAGATAGCACTCTGTGGAGCAGATTAGCTAAGAGAAGAGTTCTTGAGCTTGAAGATTTCAGTGGGTGAAAGAGAGGAGACAGACTTTCAGATGGGGAGAACATCAGGTGCAAATATCCAGATGAGATACTGATGAGATCAGTATGGCAACAGCAGAGGGCATATTTGGGTGGCGGCCAGCAATAGGTCCTGATGGAGAAGTACCAGATTAGGAAGAGCTATACAAACCAGACTGAAGAATCTCAACAACAAAAATATTCAGGGTTAATTTTTGGTTATCAAGTAGAGAAATGAATAATAAACATAGAGTTTTAAAATTATGGACAGAATTTCAGGAAGAGGTCTCTAGTTTTATATGAATATCAGACAGGAGGAAGGGGAGATTGGAGCCAGAGGAGAGTAGTAAAAAGGCTGTTGGTATAATTCAAGTACAAAGTGGGAGGGTCAGTACCAAAAAGAAAAAAGGGAAAAGTTGGAAGACTGCTAAAGAGAAAAATAATCAAACTTGCACAGAGCATAGAGGAAAGAATGGAGGAAAAGAGCCAAGGGTTTCTTAACGTCCAGTGATTTCCATGAGTTTTGAGCTTGGAAGGAGAAAAATGGTGATGAAGGTGAAGAAGATATCAGGCATGATTTTAGCTTTGTGGTTTGAGGCACTAGATGAATATATTATTAGAAGAGGATCAGGATTGATAGGTAATTTGACTAGGATTAATAGGTAAGTTAAATTCAATTTCAATATGGCAAATTTAAGATGTCTTTGAAACATCCAAGTGGAAATGTTCATTAGGTGATTTGAAATGCATCCTAGCCTGCAGATGAGAGGTCAGGGCAAGACAATGATTCTCAACTGGTGATGACTTTGCCCCCAAGGGAAGAGATGACAATATTTGGAGAAATTTTGGTTGTCAGACTAGAAGAAAAGGGATTGCTACTTGTACCTAGTAAGCAGAGGCCAGGGATGCTGCTAAACATCCTATAATGCATAGAAGAGCTCCCCTACAAAGAAGAATGATCCAGCCTCAAATGTCAATAATGTCAAGTTTGAGGAATCCTGGAGCAGGAGATATCTGTTCCGGAGACATCAATATGTAGATGGAAGTTAAGGCTGTGAGCCTGAGTCTACAGAGTGAGAAAAAACTTAGGTTGAAGTCTTGAGAAAGTTGAAATGGCCAGATGGAAGAAGGTTAGCCTGAAAAGAAGACTAGATAAGGCAAGACAAGATAAATAAAAGAAAAACCAGAAGGTGGGGGCTACAAGAACCATGTTAAGGAAGGAGGAAGATGTTTCTGAAGGAGGAAGATGGTCAGCAAGAAAAACACTAAAATATATCCACTGAATTTAGAAATATGGAGATAGCTAGTGACCTTAGAAAAAAAGCCATTTCTCTGGTATACTAGTGACAAAAGCTAAATCTAAGTGAATGGAGAAGAAAATGGACATCTTCTGGGCTATAGTAAGACTAGAGATTAGAGGAAAGTGGGTTGAAGGAAGGTTGGTTCGTGGTTGATACTATTTAAGCTTAGGAGAGTCATGTTTAAATAAAAATAACAGATCTAGTTGGAAGTAAAAGTTTGAATATATATATAAGAAAGAGTTTTTCAAGAATGGGCAATGAAGCAGTGAGTCATGAAATCAAATTAGTAAGTTGCAAGTAGCATTCATTTTTTGAAGCACAAAATAAAATAGAATATAACAAAGACCATGGCATAAATTATTCATGAAACTATTGTTTTAGATGTGGTTTGCAAGTATGTGTCTTTAGTCTGTAACTAAGTGAACATAGAGAATGAAGGTGAAAGAGTTACCCTCTAGGTATAGGTCTAGGTGATTTAGAGAATAATGGTGTCATAATGGAAATATAATAACACAGAAATGAAGTGATGGGGCAGAAATAGAAAACAAAATAAGTTTAAGACAAAAGTAGAACATTCAGGTAAAGATATACTATATGCAATTACTCACTCCCCCATAAGACTGGGTTGGATGATCTTCCTATACATTCCTGTAGCCCACTGTTATTTCACAGTAATTGCAATTCCCCATTTTCTAGTATACATTTCCCTTCTCAGACGGGGAGCACCATGAGACCAGGAGCCATTCGTCAACCTCATTTCTAGCATAACATCTGGCACATAATGGGTGTTCATTAAAGGTTGATTTTTTGAATAACCTAAAAATACAACTTTGAAGTCACAGAGTTTAAAATATTATGTTATTTATAAAATAGGTTTAGATATTTTCAGAGACAAATAAGATGTGTATAAACCACAAGCCACAAACTTGATTCCAGAAAGCAATTACCATCAGAAACTCGGGTATGCATCCTGTATCAGTCAGCTTTATTGGTTAAAACAGAAACCAACTTTGGCTGACATAAGCAGAAAACAAATTTATTGAAAGGTTACTGGATAGTTCACAGATTCCAGGAAGTCCAGACTCAGAAAACAGTTAAGAACAAGGGAAGCTAATGCATTAACCTATACCAGAGCCCAGAGCCCAAATCCCCAAACCACAAAACCAGACCACTGAGGACATTGTCACCTCTGAACCCCAGACACTCCACTACAATCACCACCACGAGGGACACTAGCCAGTGTATACAGACATTGTGCTGTTACTACTATTGCCCTTGAAAACTCATGTTATTATTCCTCACGTTCTTCTATCCCAGCTATTTAGTACTCCTAGTTCCCGACTCCAGATTCAAAGCAACTACATTTGATTGGTGAATTCTAAGTTATATGCCCTTGTCCTAATTAAAAGGGAGGCTGGGAAACTAAATTTCTGAAAATCTTGCATCATAGAGGGAGACAGGCTCAAATACATTTCCCAACAGAAGAAGATGCTAAGCTGTCAAAATAAGTGACAAATATCCTTTACATAATGAGTGACATATAATCCAATAGATTTCATAGTTGCAGCCAGAAACCAGCCCCCAGCATCACCGTGGAACTGAGCTGGGTGCAATGAGAAGTCTTTAGCTGCAAACGTGGAAGACATTCTACATTGCACAGTCAGGGTGCTAAATCTGATTAGATTTACTTTTCAATGATGTACAGATGCTAGATCACTGTGAAATGATAGGCGGATGTCATCCTTCAATAGAAATCCCTGATCCTGAGATTTGTGTCTTCATACCTCAAAACTGGAGCTGCCACCACTTCAGGCTCCTGGTAGATGATTTTGGTCGCTTGAAAAGAACCAGTCACTTCTAATTTCCTTGGAGTCGGTGTCAAGCACTTCCAGCCATACTTACCCGCCACTTGTAGTGACCCTCACGAAGATGTTCTGCCTCTCTGGCATCCATTCGAGATGTCCCTGCCTTTATCTCTGCCAGTTTTCTGGCAACACACTTGCAACCAGGCTCCTTCCTGTACCCTCCACTGGATATGCCTGTTTGTTTCATTTAAGATAAGGGTAGATTTCCACCACACAGGTATATATTCATTTACTTTTCCTAATCCATCTTTAGGAAATTTACACAAAAAGAAAAGTGCCTTGCAAATCACGACATCCACATACAATGAGCCAATTAATATTCACCCTAATTTTTACCTTGTAACTTCACCATCTCTCAGTCATCCTTCCTGAAAAATGAAGCATGTAATAAAATCTTTGAGAGAACATAGAGGGCTTCATCAAATAAATGGTCATTACTTTTGTTTTTCAGGGAAAAAAAAAACTAACTTGTTTTGTATTAATAAATCATAAGTGCAAAAAGACAAAGCAAGAAACAAATAAATATAATAGTATTTGTTCTGTTTAAAAAAATTTTTTAATCTAATAAAAACATTATAGACTTCTTCTATATATTCCATTAATCTTCAATGCATTTAAAAGATTTTTAGATACATAAAAGCTTTTACACATCAGAAATACATGACCTACTCATCTCTTAAGAAAAATTTATGTGATATTTCCATATGTATTTTTCAGGAGTTTAAACCTCAAAAATTGGATATGTTAAAAGTTAATAACCATATCTATTTGCTTTCTTTAAAAAGCTTTTTGGGAAAGGATTGACCAAGATGGTGATATAGGAGGCTCCTAAACTCCCCTCTTCCCACAAACACACAAAATATACAGCAGTTATCTCTAAAAATTCCAGAAACTAGCTGAATGACCCCTACACATCAGGTGAATGAGAAAATACCCACATTGAAACAAACAGGAAAAGCTGAGCCACACTCTCACTGTAAAACCCACCCCTGTCAGAGTGCCATACAATCGAGAGGGAACTCCCAAATCCTAGCTTCTTCTTGAGGAATAAAGGGTCTGGATCCCACATTTAATGCTCCAACTTTTAAGACTCTCATCTAAGAAATGGACCCCCAAAATACCTAACTCTGAAAAACAATTAGGTTTGCATCCATGAGACCACAAAACTACAGGAAACAAAGAAGAAATTGTTAATGATCACCGGAGGCCTTGCCACAGCTATCCCCTCAGGGCCCAGTGCAAAGGAAATGGAAAAAAGTGCCCATTTCTCAGTCTTGCCCTGAAAGGGGCCTATCTTCATACTTTGAAAGCAGTTTTCTGAAGGTCAAGCTTTTCATTTATCAGTACACATAGATGGGCAGACAGCAGTCCTCCCCAGAGACCAGAGAAATTGGCAGACACTTTCTCTGCCATCTCCTTCTAGCCTGCTCTAAGTTACCAGTATCTCCCTAGAAGGAGCTTGTACACATATTTGTGCCCCAGCTTTTATACTACTGCCCAAGGGATGGATGCCCAGGTTGCCTGGCTCTGAGAGGCAAGGAGGCTTCCATTCACAAGGCCCATAGGACTTCAGCAAACAAAGTGGTTCTTAACAGGCTTAACCAGGGCTCAGCACAGAGAAAGCAAGCAAAAATACCTATGTCTCAATTTTCCCTTGAAAGGGATCCATGAGCATACTTTCAAAGCTGCTGCCTTTGGGTCAGGCTTCTAATTTAGCATGCATCTAGGGGCTAGCTACATTCCTCCGTGGAAACAAGGGAATTTGGTGGACACACCCCTGCCTGCTCCCTCTAGCTGACATCAGGTCACCAGTATCTCCCTGGAAAGAGCTTATACACATGTCTGGTGCCATAGTTTTAGCTGCTGCTGCTTAAGAGATGGTCTCCCAGATCTTCTAGGTCTGAGAGTCAACAAGACTTATATTTGCAAGTTCCACAGGACTGCAGCAAAGAACAGTTATTAATGGTTGCAGAAATACTACCCCACAGATATACACCCAGGTCCATCACAGGGGGAACAGGTAAAAAAGCCCATATTCTAATTTCTCTGTGGAAGGGACTTAACTACATGCTTTCCCAGCTGCTGTCTGTGGATCTGGCTTTCAATCACGCTGCAGTTAGGTGTCAAATGCAATCCTTCCCTTTGGGATACTGGTAGATCTTGACATCCACTCAACTATAGGGAACCACAGAGAACAAAGAAGACTGCTTGGATAATCAAAGGCTTGAGAGATGACCAGGAGCTTAGGCTAGGCTGATGGCTGAGGTTCATCTCTTAGAGGAGACCTCTGTCAAGACTGGGAGAGGTGGCTGTTCAATGTATTATATGGAAACCAACAAAGTGAGTCAAGAAAAATTAAGAAACAGAGAAAAATGATCCAAACAAAATAACAAGATAAATCTCCAAGAAATAGATCTTAATGAAATGAAGATAAGTGATTTACCTAATAGAGAGTTCAAAATAAATGGTCATCAATAATGGTAATAAAGATACTCACCAAGGTCAAGAGAACAATGTATGAGCAAGGTGAAACTTTTAATAAAGATATGGAAAATATTAAAAAGTATCATATAGAAATCATAGAGCTGAAGAATACAATAACTAAAGTAAAAAAATTCAAAAGAGGGGTTAAACCATTGTCTAGATCATGTGGAAGAAAGGATCAGAGAACTAAAGGCAGAAGTGGCATTCATCTAAGAGGAACATAAAGAAAAAAGAATGAACAAGAGTGAAGATAACTTAATGAACTTATGGAACATCATAAAAGGGACTAATATGTGCATTATAGTTGTCCCTGAAGAAAAAGAGAGAAAGGGACAGAAAGCTTATTCAAAGAAATAATGGCTGAAAACTTCCATAACCTGGAGAAAAGAAACAGACATTCAGATCCAGGAAGCCCATGGAGTACAAAAAAAGACAAATCTAAAGAGACGTATAATAAGACACATTATAGTTAAATTATCAAAAGTTAATGACAAGAAGAGAATCTTAAAAGCAGCAAGAGAAAAGCAACTTGTAACCAAGAGAACCCCAATAAGACTGTCAGTAAATTTTTCAGGAGAAACTTTGCAGATCAGAAGGGAGTGGCATAATATATTCAAAGTGCTGAAAGAAAAGAACTGCAAACCAAGAATACTCTATCAAAATCGTCCTTCACAATTGAGGAGAAATAGAGTTTTCCAAAGAAACAAAAGCTGAAGAAGTTATCACCATTAGACCAGCCTTCCAAGAAATGTTAAAGGAAGTTCTTTAACCTGAAACAAAAAGATGCTAATTAGTAACAGAAAACATATGAAGTAGTATAAAACTCACTAGTAAAAATAAATAAATAGTTAAATTCAAAATATTCTAATATCTTACTGGTGGTAGATAAATCACTTGTAACTATAGTATATAAAAATTACATGACAAAAAGTATTAAACATTACTATACTACAATAATTTGTTAATGAATACGCAATGTAAAAAATGTAAATAGTGACATAAAAAATAAAATGTAGAAAGGAAAAGTAAAAACGTAGAGCTTTTTCATATGTTCAAAGTTCAGTTGTTATTAACTTAAAATAGACTGTTATAAATATGTTTTATGTAAGCCCACAGTAACCACAAAACAAAGACCTATAGTAGATACACAAAAGATAAAGGAATCAAAGCATACCACTACAGAAAATCATCAAACCCCAAAGAAGAGAGCATGAGAAAAACAAAATTACTAAAAAACAAAACAAAAAACAATTAAATAATGAAAATAGCTATTTCATATTTATCAATAATTACATTAAACAATCAAAAGATATAGAGTAGTTGAATGCATAAAAACAAAACAAGACCCAACTATATGCTCTATACAAGACACTCACTTCAGCTTTAGGGACACACATAGACTAAAAAAGAAAAGAAGGAAAAAACATTCCATGCAAATGAAAGCCAAAGGAAACTGAGGAAGTTATATCAGACAAAACAGGCTTTAATCCAAAGAGTGTATCAAGAGACAACGAAGGTCATTATATAATGATAAAGCGGTCAGTTCATCTAGAGATATTAAATTAGTGTATATTTATGTACCAAACTTAGTAGTGTGTGTGTATGTGTGTGTATAATATTGACAACTCTGAAGGATGACATAGAAATACGATAATTGTAGGAATTTCAATACCCACTTTCAACAATGGACAGATTGTCCAGACAGAAAATAAGTCAGGAAACATTAGACTTACTAAACATTAGACTAGATGAACTTCAACATTTATAAAACATTCCATCCAGTAGCAGCAGATTACATTCTTCTCAAGCACACATGGAACATTCTCCTGAATAGATCATGTGTTAGGCCACTAAAGAAGTCTTAATGAATTAAAGAATATTAAAATCGTATCAAGCATCTTTTCTGACCACTATGATATGAAACGAAACACCAATTACAGAAAAAAAATTGGAAAATCTACGAATATGTGTAGATTAAAGAGCATGCTTCTAAACAACCATTAGGTTAAAGAAGTTATCAAAAGAGAAATCAAAAAATATCTTGAGACAAATGAAAAAGAAATACAACATACTAAAACTTATGGGATGTAGCAAAAGCAATTCTAAGAGGAAAGTTTTATAGTGATAAATGCCTACATTAAAAAAAATAAAGTTCTCTCCCTAGAGGACATACAATGGTCAACAAACATATGAAAAGATGCTCAACATCTCTAGCTATTAGGAAAATGCAAATCAAAACCACAATGAGATACCATCTCACACCTGTTAGAATAGCCAGAATTAACAGGACAAGGAATAATAAACGTTGGAGAGGATACAGAGGAAAAGGAACCCTCATACACTGCCAGTGGGACTGCAAACTGGTACAGCCATTGTGGAAAACAGTATGGAGATTCCTCAAAAAGCTAAGAATTGATCTACCATATGATCCAGCAATACCACTGCTGGGTATTTACCCTAAAGACTTGAAAACCCATATCCAAAAAGATATTTGCACACCGATGTTCATAGCAGCATTATTCACAGTGGCCAGGACATGGAAGCAACCGAAGTGTCCTATGATAAATGACTGGATAAAGAAGCTGTGGCACATATATACAATGGAATGTTATTCAGCCATAAGAAGAGATGAAATACTGCCATTTGCAACAACACAGATGGACTTTGCGATAATTATGCTAAGCGAAATAAGCAAGACTGAAAAAGTTGAAAATCACATGATATCACTTATATGTGGTATATAAACCTAAAAGCAACAAATGAACAGGACAAACAGAGAATTAGTGTCATAGACAATGCACTAGTGGTTACCAGAGGGTAGGGGGTGGGAGAGGAGGGGAGACGTAGACAGGGTAAAGGGGGTCAAATATAGGGGGGGAAGGGAAGGTGAAGTGGGTAAAGAGGATCAAATATATGGTAGCTGAAGGAAACTGGACTTTGGGTGGTAATACATAGATGCCAAACTATAATGTACACCTGAAAAGTATATAATTATATTAACCAATGTTACCCCAATAAACTTAATTAAAAAATAAAAGACATGAAAAAATAATGAAAAGTTTTCAGAGCTAAAGATTTGAATCTTCAGATTGAAAAAATAAATAAATAAAGTTCTTAAATAAATAACTTCACATTATAGCTCATGGAACTAAAAAAAAAAAAAAAAGAAGAAGAAGAAGAACAAATTAAGCCCAAAGTTAACAAGATGGAACTAACAAAATCACAGTGGAAATAAATGAAATAGATAGTAAAAAGACAAGATAGTAGAAAAGATCAATCAAACTAAGAGCTGCTTTTTTTAAAAAAAAATCAACAAAATAGACAAACTATTATCCAGAATTACCAAGAAAAAAGAGAGAGCACTCAAATAAAAGTATAAATGAGAGAGGAGACATTAAAATTGATACTACAAAATACAAATGGTCATAAGACACTATTATAAACAATTATACCTCCATTGACTGGAAAATTTAGAAGAAATGGATAAATTCCTAGAAACATACAACCTACCAAGATTGAATCATGAAGAAATAGATAATATTAACAGACCAATTACCAGTAAGATTTAATCTGTAATCAAACCATCCAACAAAGAAAAGTCCAGCACAAGATGGTTTCACTAGAAAATTCTGCCAAACATTTAAAAAGGAATAAATACTATACACAAAATCACCTAAAATGAATTAAAGACTTGAACGTAAGCTCTGAAACTGTAAAACTCCTAGAAAAAATATAGGGGGTAAGCTCCTTGACATACGCCTTGGCAGTGCTTTTTTTGGATTTGACACCAAAAGCAAAGGCAACAAAAGCAAAAATAAACATGTGGGACTACAACAAACTAAAAAGCTCTGCTCAGCAAAGATAACCATCAACAAAATTAAAAGGCAATCTATTGAATGGGAGTATATATTTGCAAACCACATATTCGATAAGGAGTTGATATCTAAAATATACAAGAAATTCATACAACTCAATAGCAATATAACAAATAACAATTTAAAATGGGCAAATATCTAAACAGACATTTTCCCAAGGAAGATATGCAAATGGCCGACAGTTACACGAAAACGTACTCAACATCACTAATCATTAGGGAAATACAAACCAAAACCACAATGAGATATCACCTTATACCTTTTAGAATGGCTATTGTCAAAAATACAAGAAATAACAAATTCTGAGATAAAAAATGGATAAGAGGGAACCCTTGCACACTGTTAGTGGGAATGTGAACTGGTATAAACACTATGGAAAACAGTGTGGAGGTTCCTCAAAAAATTCAAAATATGACTATCATGTGGTCCAGCAATCCTACTTCTGGGTATACCTAAAGGAAACGAAACAATCTAACTTCTGGGTATACAGCTGAAGGAAACAAAACCATTATCTCAAAGAAACATTTGCACTCATGTGTTTAATGCAGCATTATTCACAACGGCCAAGATATAGAAAAACTGTGTTCATTAATGGATGAACACACACACACACACACACACACAAATTATTCAACCTCTAAAAAGAAGAAAATCTTGCCATTTGTGACAACATGAATGAACCTGGAGGGCATTGCTAAGGAAATAAGTCAGAGAAAGACAAATATTGCATGGTATCACTTATATTTTGAATCTACAAAAAGGTAAAACTCATAGAAACAGAGAGTAGAAAAGTGGCCTGGGGATTAGGAGAAATAGGGAGAGGTTAGTAAAAAGGTACAAACTTTCAGTTATAAGATGAATAAGGTTTGACAGTCCTAAGGCATAGCATGGTAACTATTGTTATATAACTATTATTGATAACACTGCATTGTACAATTTAAATTTGCTGAGAGTAGAATGTAAATGATCTCACCAAAAAAGAAAAAAAAAAAAAGAGGTGAGGTGATGGGTGGGTTAATTAACTAGAGAGAATCCTTTCACAATACATACATATATCAAATCATCCCACTGTACATTTTAAATATCTTACAACTTTGTCGATTATACCTCAATAAAGCTGAAAAATTTTTTTCTTGTAAAACATAGTTTCATCTTTAATTTGCTGGAATAATATTACATAGCAGATCTCATTCTCTTTACCCTTTTCATTCTATATCTCATTTTCAAAGTTTATCCATGTTGCTGTGAGTACTTCTTGCTCCTGACTACCGCAGCAGAGTCCATAGAGAGCATCCGCCACAGAGGTGCTCCATCTCCTCACGAACACAAGTCATCCACGTCTTCGTGTGTACTTACAAGAGGCTATCCCCAGGAATGGGATTACCGGGTCATGGGGCACAGGAAGACTTGACTTCACTGAGGACATCTAGATGGCTTCACACAATGCCTGGATTAGTTCATAGTTCTGCTAGTTGTGAATAAGGGTCCTGCTTCCCCACATCTTTGCTAACACTCAATATTATCCAATTTACACCCAGATTTAGTAAAAATGAAAAAAGTGCTTGTTTTAATTTACACATCTCTAATTCTTAGTGAGTTGGAGTCATCTCATCTATTTAAAAAGTCAGTTTCCTTGGGGGTTTTTCACTCATTTGGTATTGTGATTCCTGTCTTTTCCTATTGACTGCAGAAGTTCCTGGTATGCTTTAGACATAAATTGTTTTTCAATTCTGTACATCACTAACATCTCTTCCCAGCTGACCATCTCTTAGTGAATTCTGTCTATGGTGCCCTTCCACAAACATAAACCCTTAATGTTGATGTAATCAAATATATCAATTGCCTAATGGAATGTATTTTACCAACCTAATTTCTTTTCAAGTTAAAGACGTAGTCTTTTTTTTTTAATTGAATTGAAGCAATACAACCTAATTACTTGCTTCACAGCTAAAGGGGTTCTGGTGCCATATTCTCTATCCCTCATCCCTCAGAATTAAAGTAGGGTATGTGAGTGGGTAGATGAGGGAAGCAAGTTAAATCTGGTTTTCAAATCCTGGATCTCCTATTTACTACTTGTGTGAACTATACTTTCTGTGCTTTTGTTTTCCTATATAGAAAGTAGAGAAAACGTAAAAATGCCTGGAATAGTGCCTGGCCTGTAGTACTTGCTCTATAACCATTCTTTCCTTTTTTCCCTATTATCTAACCACTCATAAGTATCACTTGTGGCAATAATTTCTGGGGCGATCAGAACTCATTTGTTTATTGCTTTGCTTTGTTTGTTTTGGTGCAATCCTAAACCCTTCCGAACAGTTTCCTCCAGTTTTCCTTAAAGAAGTCTTCCTATGCTTAATCTCACGGGAATTAGATTAAACAAACATAAGTTTATCTGATCATTTGTTTAAACACTGGAGAAACATGTGCTTGGCGCCTGCTATACACCTAGGTACCTCTGCCTGAGCTATAAAGAAAAAATCAGAAAGGAGAAAAAATAAAGAAGCAAAGACAACACATTAGATTCCTATAGAAGTTATGCCCAACTCAGCCTAGGGAAGGGGGTCACTCATGATGGCCAGTCTGCTTCTTCCGGTTTTCAACGTAAGCTTAAAGAGTATTCGATTTGAATGTATCTTGAGGAAGAAATTCCTAAAACCGATCTCACTCGACTGATAGTAATTCTCAAGTTCATATATCAGAGGACAATGTGAAAGTCCAGTTGACTGAAGCCAGGAGTCTCGGGCACTTGGCCATTAGAGCAGCGGTCCTCAACCTTTTTGGCACCAAAGACCAGAGCTCCTGTGAGAATATAATTCCTGATGATTTGAGGTAGAGCTGAGGCAGTGATGCTAGCACTGGGGAGCAGCTGCAAATACAGATGAAGCTTCGGTGGCTCATCCACCATTCACCTCCTGCTGTGTGGCCCACAACAGGCCACAAACTGGGACCAGTCCACGGCCCCAGGGGTTGGAGACCCCTGCATTAAGGGATTCCAGGGCATTTTCAGTGTGATCGACCTCATAGAATCAAAGTAGCAACTAGCCTATACCCAGAAAAAGGCCTGGGCAATGCCTTCACACAAATCAAAAGTGTGGAGAAAAAAAACAGAGTGTGGGTCATACTGTCAGCTGTGCAATTTCACAAAACACTCTAAAAGCAAAGAGTAACACATGCTGGGAGAAGCAGGAAGCCTGAAAGGGTGTTGTCAGTACTCACCTGACAAGCTGCTTTTTCTGGTCCTATGACTTAACTCAGTGACTTTCAACCTGTTTTTATACCTTAATATACATAATAAAGGATATTTATATACGAGATATATTCTCATACACATACTTTCCAGGTAATTGACTATTAATCCACAGTTTTCTTTCCCACTCAAGAAAGTAGATCAGAAGACAAGTAAATGAGAGTGGTATTCAAAAAACAATCTTAAATGTTCGTTCTTTAACTGTTAGCAGAGAAAAATTACTTATGATTCATCTTGAAGTCAGCATGACACCAGATCATAACAACTAGATGTGAAATTATTAGTTGAAACTAGTAAAATTAATTGAAAACTATTGACATAGTTCATACTCACTGAGCCTACCAGCTGTCAGCCATCTCCAGCTTAACTTTTCACTGATCTGTAATAGTAGCTGTCATTTGTTGATCTGTACTATGACCCAGTTATATAAAATACTACCTTCCATCACATGAACTCTAAAGGGCAAGTATCATTATATTTATTTTACAGATAAGAAATCTGAGGCTCAGAAAGGTTGTTATTTTCTAAAGTAACACAGTAAGTGGTAAAACCAAGATTTATATTAGGACAGTCTTATTTCAAAATCAAAGATCCCAGCCTTCTCTCTTCAAAGATGAATCAACCTTTAGCAGTAAAGTTCAGATGAATGAGGTGTCTTGGTCAAGGCCAGCCCCCTCACACACGCTAATCATCTACTAACTTTAGAAAAACCCCACTCTCAAACTAAGTCACTCAGAAATTCCCAGTATTCATTTCCAGAAAATCTCTGATAAAATGGAACTCCTTCATCTGGAAAGAGTGAAACATTAACTCCTTACTGTCCATGATCACGTCAGCATAGAATCTGTTCAGCAGTTAGGGTCATTCCCACAAAAGGCTCTGAAGAAATGGAAGAAGTGTTCAAAGGAAGGGGAGAGGGGACTCCTCAGTGTCTGGAGCATAGCCAGGATTACAGGAACAGGCAAGAAACAAGAAACTCTCCTGCTGTTCACAAAAGAGAGGCAACTGCAATTTATGGAGTTCTTACCATGTTCCAAGGTGCACTGACCATAGATGCTTCTCAGTGTCTTTTCTAACTTTTACGAAAGCCATCATCTCCGTTTCTCTAGAAAAAAAATATCTGGGAGGTTAACATTTTTTTTCCAAGCTCACACTACTGTAAAATAGCAAAGCAAAGACTCTGAACACAGGCTGTGTGATATCCACAACCCATCTTCTTCCACTGCAGCCACCTTCTTTAACATTCTGTCAGGACAGACTATCCTTGAGTCCTTGAGCGCCCATCCCTGAGTATGTGGCTGACCAGCATTCTGGGTTCCAGAGTTCTGAAAAAGTATTTTGTTTCCTCACTGGATACAACATGAAGTCCTTGTCATTAAAAACAAACAAACAAAAAGTTCTAAATATTCTTGTCATGTTTGGGAGCAGAGATTAATTGGAAAAGTGAATACTTGTAGTAAACTAATTGACACTCTCTTGACAAAATGCAATGTGTTTAAATATTGTCCAGTGTTACCTCTTATCCTGGCATGAAATATTAATGTGACTGCAGCAGCCACACTGCTGCCGAGTCTGAGTCTGAGGCCAGGGGGGATAAAATTTGGTTTCCTCCTCATCCATATCTCAGAAGACCATTTAGTAAAAAGTTGAAAAGTGGGATGTGCCTTTGTTTAGGGATTCTCCAAAACAAAGAAGGCTTGAGTGACAAGTACTTAGAGTGGCCTTTCTCTTCCTCCTCTTTCCTAGGTCTTCTCCTCATCTCTGGTTCCAGTAGCTCCAGTGAAAAATTTTGAATGAGGCACCTACAGTGGTCTGGCCCAGGCCAGAGGGAAAGACACCCAGAGCACTAGTTTCAGGAGACAGACTCCAGAAGACTAACTGATCCTAGCATGAAGCTAATGGCTGTCCATACCCTGCCAGCCCAACCCCTCTCCTCTACCCCAAGAGCCCTGGTCCAAGTCAGGGCTTCTCCACATGTGCTCCTGGACCATTACCTGCATCAAAAGCTACTCAATATGTATCTCTGGGGTTATTCTTAGGATCTGCGTTTTAACAGGCTCCTCCACGATTCTTAAGGAGCAAAAGAGTTTGAGAGCCACTGGGCTAAGAATTGGGAGAGGTCAAAGACAGAACAGCTGTAGCCTCAACTGAGAAGATCTTAAAATCTTATACAGTCAATACTCATTACTCATGGTAGTTATTTTTTATAACGTTACAGTGAACACCATTGCTCCTAAAGTACAGAGCCTCTGGTCAACATTTTCATCAACTGATATATACATAACCTTATTTTATGTGTGTTTCTGTTTAAAGACATCCAATTTAGTCTTATATTGTTGGCACATGAACATTGAACACACATCCAACAGTACATAACTCATGCCTGAACAAAGATTGTCTCACACACGTATTCTCCCCATAAGACAAACCACAGCCTTCTAGCACTTGGGAACACTAGACATTCCAGCGCTATGCTTGGAGACCATATTAAACCATAAAATTGCCAGCAAAAAGTACTAAAAAATGCAAAAAAAAAAAAAAAAAAACATGGTACTAATTAGATTGTGAAAAAGACACTTGTTTAACAGTATGAGAGCTGAAATTAAAAGGCAGAGTCTTGTCTTGTTCTACCTCAGCTGGGAACATTCATGATGAAAGACTCAAATTTTTCACAATCCTGTGCTTGCCTGCAAATGACCATGAAAGCAATGCAAGTTTGATTTTGAGGTTATAACGAAATTTTAGGCAAATTTGCAAATACAGAATCTGTAAATAATAAGATTTACATATATATGTATATATATATAATTTACAAAATTCATTTCACATGCATTATCTCATTTGTTCCCACAATAACAACTCTGAAACTAAAATAGAGTTATTTGGCATTTTGATTCTCAACATCCCAATGACAGACTCAGGGCCCGAAGAGCTAGGACACATAGCTAGGATTTTTTTTTACTCCAAGGCCCTTGCTTTTTCCACTGTACAGTAGGAGGAAGACAACTGCTGAGTCTCTGTCAGATGCCAGAACTATTCAGCCAAGTGGAGATATCTCAGAGAAATGTGTTTGCAGTGGGGAGCTGGTATAACATGCTTACATGGAAGAATTAGGGACAGCCAGAGTGGGCCTAGCCCAAGGCGCAGACCGGGGCTTAAGGACTATTTCCACAAACCGGGCAAGTGTGCTGTTTATGTACACTGAGATTTGCTCTGATATATTTCAGTCAGAAGGCAAGCATTGATTGGGGTCCACTGGATGCACTTTACTAGGCAATGAGGCAAAGGAGAAGCAGTTCCAGTTCTCAAGATTAGAAACAAGTAGGGAAAAAAACATGATATAAAGAAGGTGAGCCACTAAATAGAGCCATTATAAGCTTGAGTTGAGACAAAGATAGGTGGAGAGGTTGATTTTGAGATGCTATTTGAAAAAAAGGGAGAGTTTTGTCATATAAAATAGAAGAAAGACTATTCCATATATTTAGAACAACTTGGGCAAGAGTACTAAGGTAATGACAGTCCTGAAGTATAGTCCTAGCTCTGTTACTTTTCTAGCCACGAGACGTTCAGAAGTTGATTTAACCTTTCTCAAGCTCAGTTTACTCATCAATAAAATGGGTATTCCATTTAATTCAGATCAACATACTTTATTTGGCAGAAGTCAGCAGTGCTAAGACCTAGGGATTAAAAAGCTTCAAAGTGTATTTGATACAGTTTATGCATTCCAGGAATAAATGTAGTTTGAGAGAGAAGGCACATAACAAATAGACCATTTCAATACAAACTGATAAATGTTAGGATGTGGATGGGTTCTCTAAGAAAGCATGATCTTGGAGCAGGGATGTGGGCAGAGAGAAACTGTCTGGAAAAACTGGCCCTAGAATTGTAGAGGACAATAGGAACTGGACAGACAACCAAAGGGGAAGGCAGGTGACATCCCAGGAAGGGCAAGAGCAAAAACTCAGAGGTGTGAGACACTGTGATAGGTTTTGGTGACTATGTTTAGTTAAATTTTGCCGAGTCATGTGGTGAGAAGAAAGTGAGAAGAAAATGGCTGGAAAAGTGGAAAACAGCAAAATCCTATAAGCATGAGAATCCACTGAGAAGTGTTTTAAGCAAGGGAGTGATATAGACAGATTTATTCTTTCTGAGAGATTCTTCTGAATGAGGAAGAAGAAATTGGGGTGGACAAGTCTGAAGGTAGAAAGACCATTCTCTGGTTGTAATAATCCAAGCAGATGCCTCATGTGTTTGTTATAGAGAACCAATGGAATTATGCATGTAAAAGCACATTGTATGAGAAGCAAACAGATATAAAACAGTAGTTTCCTTATGAAAACAGAAAATGTTAAGAGCAAAATAAAGTGGGAAGATAGGAAAACAAGCATGCAAGTTTTACTGTAAGGAGGGATGTGCTAGCAATGATATCACACAGGGAACACAAATTCTTGTAGTTGGAAAACTTTGAAGGTAGGAAGAAGTTGACAATTGGTCTGAAAAGTCAGTGGATGCTCCTGGAGCTGGAGGAGTGGTATGGTGTAGATGATGGGCAGTTCCAAGCATTGTAGAGTCAGGGAAATGTTGGAAGTCAGCAAAAAGGTCTAATAATCCAAATATGATTTGCTCCATTTCTACTAGTATAAGAAATTCATAATTATCTAACTGTGTCCTTCATAAGACAAACATTTTCTTAAAGAGCAAAAGCTAAAGCCTTGAAGAAAATAGGAGAATCTTAAATTTGGAAAGAACTCTAGAGAGGCAGTAAAATATAGTGGGTAGAAGCACAAGATCCAGAGACTAGCTATCTAGAATTAAATCTTAGCTCTACCATCTCTAGCTGCATGGAAAAGTTACTTAAACCCACTATGCCTCACCTACAAAATAGGAATAATAATACTTACTTCTGAGTTATCATGAGGATTAAATAAGTTAATAAAGTGCTTAAATTAGTTCCCAACATATATTAAGTGCCCAATAAATGTTAGAATATTTTTTATAATTTTATAATATAAATTTATTAATTGTACCACCCACTGAGGTCTAGAGAAGTTGAAGTAACCAACATCTGAGAATTTTTATAGCCTTCATTGACCTGCATATTAATAGCAAAATCGTGGTAACTTTTAAGTCTAGGAGATCAAAATATGAGCAGCATTAGCTTCTGTACTGGAATTGAAAGGGATCCAAGAAAAAGAATTAATTTTAATTGACAAGACTAGAGATCAAGGAACTAGAGGGTCAAATGGTGACCTAATCTCTGCATGGAAGGCAGGACCCAATAGTGTGCAGACTCTGTAAAGCACTCCCCCAAAAAGGGCATTGCTCACCATCTAAATGTTCACCAGGAAATAGCAGAGTTGGAGAAGGTCAGGTGGCAGATGGGAAGGTGTGGAGAGTTACCTTAGGAAAGGAAAACAAGAAACCACCTATTAGCTCTGCTGTGTTCTGGAGTCTAAGGAGTGGCTGGCTCCCTTTGAGTGTGTCCTCTCCTTTCCCTCTCTCTCCAGCACTAGTCTTGCATTTTATTTTCTAGCAGATGGCTACAGCTGGGATGGCATCATCTGTTGCTGCTCTTTCACCTTCTAGCTTTGGCAGGAGCAGTTGGCAAGACAAACTTGCAAGGTCTGTCAGCACCCAGTAGTATCACTATCTGTCAAACTTGCAAAAAAAAATAAAAGAAGTCCCAAGGCAAAGGAAGTGCTGGTGACACTGGTTGCAATCCCTGGAGCCTGCTTGATTCAAAATTATGCTTCACTCTGGCTCTTCTCATGGGATCAGAGGCAGGGAAGGAGCTCAGATGTGCTCATTTCACCTGTCACCCACCTTCAGGAATGAGGACCTTTCTTATTGGTAAATACAGGAGCCCAGCTGCAAAGAGCAATTGGTCTTAGAAATAGGAGCTACACTGAAACCCAGAGGAGCAATTTGAAGGAACAAATATGACATATTAATCCCTATCTTCTCCAGCCTCACTCTGCAAGATGAACCCCAGCCTGGTAGGACTCAATCCTCCCCAGGCTTAGGGCTACATTCTGAGCCTCATTCCCCTCAGTGAGTGGAATCTGTGTGAGCCCTGGCCAGCCACTGGCTATCACAGGCCGTATGCAATTTTTTGCTGGGTTTGCCCAATCTTGGGAAAAGAAAGTTGCTGTGGTTTTCTATTTTATACTTCCATGCCCTGTAGAAGCAATATTTGTCCCCTGAACCTTAGACTATTTGGGCTAAGTTTTAGGTTGCTCTTTAGCACTTGTCAGATTCTTTCTTTGCAGCCTGTAATCCATACCAGTGCCCAACCAGAGTGAAGATATATCCATCCTCTTAATGATGACTATCATCCCTGCATAGTTTTTACTGCCATGCCTGCATCAAATGTCAGATACATTGGATACTGAATCAAGCTTGAACTGAACCCTCTGAGAATTTGCGATTTAAATGAAAGGTCTGTAGCTGTATCATCACCCCAACTCTTAACCTACATCTTCCTTACCACTTCATCACCTCTGCTGAATTACTACAGAGAGGTTGCTGCTAACCATAAATCACTCTTCCAGCCATCATCGGAAATTGGAAGAGACATAGCAGTTGAGGATTGAGAAGCCAAGGCTGAGAAGGCTAGTATTTTACCAGTGACCAAGTAGTGACAGCAACTGAAAATCTATGGGAGAAATGATGTGATAAATTTTGAAGAAAATTGCTTAAATGAAAATATATAAAGGAAATAGAGGAAACACTATATTTAATTCAGATTACTCAATCATTGAATGTCGAACTGGTGCACTATTCTAGAGATTAGTCCCCACAATGGATTTAGAGCATGTAGTACCCAGGAAGAGAAGAGGAGACCTGGTCAGGAGGTGGTGGGGAAAGCTAACAGAAATTAAGATAAACTCAAGGACAAAAGATACGGCATCTTCTTGGGCAAGAGAAATGGTAATCAGACAACACATCCGAATAACAAGAGTCAAATACAGTCTAATTCTGAACAAATAACAAGGTGGAAGAGAATACTTCTATTCAAAGTAGCAATGTGAGCACATATGTCTATCTCCTCACTCCAAAGATTCTGTTGAAATGACAAAAAGAAAACATTTTTAAAGAACAAAACCATAACAGTACTACAAAATGATAAAAAATACAATCAATACATTTAAAATGTGGACAAATTAATAATGTCTGGAAATCCCTTGGGTCAGAGAAGTCATAGCAAAGAAAACATATGTCTAACATGATGAAGGAGAGCACAGCTCTTCTCAGTGGGCTCCTTGGAGAAGCGCTAAACTCAAAGCAACAAAATACAATGAGTCAGAGAGGCCAATGGAGGCACCATCAGGGTAATTAAATTAAGAACTACATTTGTAACAGCTGGGCTGGTTAGGCACCTTTCCATCACCTGCAAATACAGAACATCTGGCAGAAGAGCTTTAGCTCCCAGTCTCAAGCTCTGATAATAGTTCTCAAAGAAAAAAGGTGGTCTCCCTAGGAAGACTTCTTAGTATGGGTTTGGAGCCTTGAGAGAGGGGAGAGATATATCCTTTCCTACTTCAAAAGATAGTCCAGGACTTCTGCTTTAACAGTGGCCTGAGAGAATAATGAAAATAGCAATGAAGAGAAAGAGAAGAGGAAAGAAGAGAGCAATAGTATACTAATGACTACTGAACTCTAACTACAGTAGTCCCCCTTATCCATGGGTGATATGTTTCAAGACCCCTAGTAAATGCCTGAAATGGCAGATAGTACTGGACCTTATATACACTATGTTTTTTCCTATAAATACATACATACCTATGAAAAAGTTTAACTTATAAATTAGACACAGTAAGAGATTAACAATAAATAATAAAATGTAACAATTATAACAATAATTTATAATAAAAGTTATGTGTTTTCTCTCTTTCTCAAAATGTCTTATTGTATTGACTCATCCTTCTTCTTCTTGTGATGATATGAGATGGTAAAATGCCAAATCTATTTGTGACCATCCCTAATATTTAGTAAATGGCTTAATGTCACTCATTTCAGGGGATCCCTTGCCGAAGGCTTTGTTTTCTGGAGCAATACATTGTCATCAGTCAGAATATATTTTGCATTCATGTCTTCCACTCATATATTTAATGGCTTTTCCATCTTGACAACACACTTATCATGCCCTGTGGCCATAACCTTTGTAGTCTGAGGCGCGACAGCAAAACCAGCATGAAATTCTCCTTCTTCGCAATTTTATAGATAAAAAATTCATTCTTACCATAGATCTTAGCAACCTCAACATATAACTTTTTTCTTTCCTTAAGTTGAGAACTTTTACCTTTTCATGTAAAGCAGCATTCCCCATCTGTTCCCATGAGAATCTAATGCCTGATGATCTGAGGTGGAGATAGAGGTGGTGACGCTGGCTACAAATACAGATGAAATTTTGATTGCTCACCAGCCACTCACCTCCTGCTGTGCTGCCCAGTTCCTAACAGGCCATGTACTGGGACTAGTCCCAGCCTGGGGATTGAGGACACCTGACTTAACGGAAGCATTTTATGTCTTCTTGTTGGCATATCGGAATTGCCAGCATTCCTACTCTTGTGCTTTGGTACCCATTATTAAGTAAAATAAGTTACTTGAACACAAGCACTTTGATACCTCAGCAGTCAATCTGATAACCAAGACGGCTACTAAATGACTGACGGGCAGGGAGTGAGTGTCTGGACAAACAGATGATTCACATCCTGGGCGGGACGAAGCAGGACTCGTGAGATTTCATTATACTACTCAGAACGGCACACAATTTAAATCTTATGAATTGTTCATTTCTGGAATTTCCCACTTAATATTTTCAGACTACTGTTGACCTTAAATAGCTGAAACCATGGAAAGTGAAACCGCAGATAAGGGGCGACTACCGTACCTGCTGAGCCCTGTTCTAAGCACATTTAATATATTAAGTCACTTGATCCTCACATAGTATGAGGAAGTTACTATTATCGTCTCCATTGTAGAAATAAGGAAGCTGAGCCAGAAAAAGGAAAGCAGCCTTCCGTGACCACAGAGTTAGAAAGTAAAGCAGTTAGGATACAGATCAAGGTACTCTGAGTCCAGAGCAACAATATCCATTATCCCCAAGGAATAGCTTCCTCCTTCTTCTAAAAATGTAGACATACAGATAGGGTGTCAGAGTTATCTCACTCAACATTGAAAAGCTTTATTTGTTTCAGGTAGATGCAGTTTATTCATTTCATGACCGTATAACATTCCATCGTATGATTATGCAACTTATTAACCACGCTACATGTGGTTGTTTTTACAATACTACTATGAACATTCCTGAACATGTACACGCATTTTAGTTGTGCATATATCCAGGAAAAGAAATGCTTAATCGCAAATATGTATATTTTCAGTTTTAATGGATAATGTCAGACTGTTTTCCTGACTGTACCAATCCACACTCCCACCAGTTTTCTAATTGCTTAATATTCTCCCCAACACTTGGTTTTAGCAGCCTTTTTCATTTTAGCATTACAAGTCTTTATTCAAACTTGTGTTAATAACTTTATTGAGATTTAACTCATTTTTTCTATTAGATTAGGTTGTCTTTTTCTTTATAGATTTTCAACATTTATATATACATATACACATATATTCTGGATAAGAGCCCTTTGTCAGTGTATTTGTTGCAAATAATTTCTCTTGCTCTGCAATTTGGTGTCTTATTGGTGTCTTTTGTTAGAGCTTTTAATTTTAATTTAATAAAAATATTTCATTTGATAATTTAGCAATACTAGTAAATTACATATGCATTTTTTTACCCAACAAAACCACTATATTTGCAAAAATATGCAAAGATTTACACACATGGTTATATACTACCGCACTATTTGTAATAGTAAAAGACTGAAAACACACAAATACCCATCTACAGGAACTGGCTGAAGAAATTATGGTGCAGTCACCCAATGAAGTACTATTTGGCTATGAAAAATGGACTGTAGAATATTTCTGTATACTACTATATTGCTAAGTTTAAAAAGGAAAGTGCATATATAGTATGCTATGTTTTATAAGGGAAAGAGTAATACAAATGTATATGTGTGTGTGTGTACACTTACTTTTCCACAAATGACATGATAAACTACAAACTAATAAAGATTGATTACTTAGAGGAACAAAACCAGGTGAAGGGGTCAGGGAAGAAAGCTAGACCCTATGTTGTATTTACCTTTGGATCCATATTTGATAGTCATAAAACACAATTAAATAAACTATAAAAAATAAAATTAAATTAACTGTGTAACTACAGAGAGAGAGATTATTTCACGTGACTTTAAAACTCATAATTTGAATACATACCCTTACTAGGGGATATATCCTAAACAAAAAAAGAACTTCAAAGAATATTAAGCTATTTTAATAACATATTATTAGTAATAACATTAGGAGTTTTTCTTAAAACGTGCGTGTGTGTGTATGTGTGTGGTATGCAGTGGTAGTAGTAGCAGTAGTAGTAGCAGACAATGATAATGTCAATGTTATTAGAAACCAAGGTTTTCAGATGAGAGAAAAATATATATAAATATAAAATCAAAGAAGTTAAATAGAACCTTATACTCCTAGATATTAATTGGAACTTTAATGTGTTTTCTTTTTTAAATAAAAATCATAGCTCTATCTACTGAAAAGGTATAAAAACAACCACCAAATTGATCAAAGTAACCATATCTAGCATAGGAAAAATGGCTGATTATATTTATGGGAAAGGAAATGAACAATAAGAACTTAGTAGTACCTCTAGTACCAGAAGAAAGCAAGTTACCTCTGAAAGACTGATACATGTCAAAGACTCAGGCATCTACTCGAAGGTGTCACTCTGGCCCAAAATGGGACAATGCGAACACCGAAATAATAATAAGTGTAGTATGTTGAAATACATCAAGGATGTTGAAAATCCATGAGTTAATAATACTTAAAATGAATCTCATTATCCAATTTTGAAGACTGTTAGAAAATCAACTTATTATTCTGAAAACTGGTAAACCAAAAGATAGAATCAAGAATTAGTCCTGCCTTTTCTATATGAACTGTATTCAGATTAAGCAGTTGACAAAAAAAAAGTTCTTTACAGAAGAATTCAAGCTAACAAACGAAGAAAGGAAATTAAAAATCCCCGTTTTGCAAACTTTAATGAAATAGTGAATCTAGGCAAATTATCAAATGAATCCAGCCTGCTAAATCCATTATGTTAAAAGATGACGGAGAATTTTAAAATGAATGTATGAGTATGACAACTAAACTCACTGATCAATGTTAAAAATTACAAAGAAGAGAGAGAAGCATATATTATACTCCCATTACGTTGCAATGAAAATATACCAACTTGCTTTGCAAAATATTGAAACTAAATCTGATCAGTCTCTATAAAGCAAACTTACAGGAAGTGCAGGTATAAAGGAACATGCTAAATTACTCCACAGGAGTGCAAAATTCAGAACTTTGGAGAGCTTTACAGAAAAAGAACCCAATTAATTTTACAAATAATTTGCAAAGAAAAGGGGAAGGGAGATCTACATATTAAAACCCTCAGGAGAACCAGAGAGCCCCACATGCAAACAAGCTACCAGGACCCCTCCCCTGGTTGCTCTTCTCCCTGCACCCACAATCACCTAAGATGCAGACCTGGTGAATCATAAAGTCATCCTGCCTCCAAGACTAATAAAAGATGATCTCGCAGCCCAAAGAGAGGAGCCACCAGCTAACTTGTGCTCTGATCACCTGACGAAAAGGAAATCCTCCAGCATTTGGTTTTCAAGAGTTGAAAAATGCACCACGAAAGGATAAAGTAAAAGAGACTTAAAGATATAACAACAAATGTTAGAAACTGATTCTAACTAATCAATTATGAAACAAAAAAAAGGGGACAATTAGGAAAATTTGAACAGTTTGGATATTTGAGTATATTAAGGAATTGCAGTAACTTTTAGGTGTGCTAATGGTGCTAAGTCTCTGATTTTAAAGATTCTTTATCTTTTAGAAATACTTATTGAAATACCTATGGATGAAATGGTACGATGTCTGAGATTTGCTTAGGAAGAACCCTGTGAGTAGGTGGTGATGGAGTTGAAACAAAATTGGTTATATGCTAATAATTGTTGAAGCTAACATCTACATGTGAAGGGTTAATATACTGTCTCTGTACTTTTTTATGTATCTGAAAATAAGTGTTATGTTAAAGAAAGAAAACTTTTACAGTTAGAACTTTTGTATCCTATTGTTATTGGAGAGCTCAGAGCTCCAGTGACCAGGTTCTTGTCTTATTCCGTGAGAAAGAATTGAAGGGCAAGACAAACAGAAAGCAAGAAAGTGCAAGGTTTATCAAAGCAAAAGTACACACTCAAGAAGAGAATGCTGACAAAGGAGGGGGTAGGGGGAGGGGAAAGGGAAGGTAAGGGGAGTGGGCAGGGCAGAGGGTTGTGCAAGGATGTCTGGTTTACAAACTTTGTTCTCCTTGGAGGTAGAGCCGGGAAACATGGTACTGACATAACTTCATTGTCTCCTCCCAGTGAGAGAGAACTCAGTTTCCTGCTCTTTCTTCCTTATATGGTATTTCCGTAACTGTCAGGGCATCAAGTGCCTGATGGGAACCCAGTATTTGCAATGCAAATGAGACTATAATTATATTATAATTAGCCAAAAGCAATGTCTTAGTCAAAGATGATGGACATAAGGGGACATAAGCCAAAGACCAGTTTTGGCTTATGTCCTCTCACCAGGGCTAAAACAGGGGGAGGTCTGAAGGAAGGAAAAAATTTCCAGAGCCATATCCTGGAGAGGGGAAGGGTGTCCCTGTGCTATCTATCCTGCCTCACTATGTAAGAAATATTTCCCTACCTGAAGGTCATGAAAATATTCTCCAATATTAATTTTAGAAGCATTATTTTTTGCCTTTTAGATTTAGATTTACAAATCATCTGGAATTAAGTTTTGTCTATGATGTGAGAGTTAAAATTTCATTTAAAAAATTTTTTTTCACTTTTTTTTCTATCCAGCTGATACCTAATTGATTTAGCAGAAATTATTTAAAACATTATCCTTTCTTCATTGTTTCTGCAATGTTATAAATCAGGTGGTAATATATACATGGTTATGTTTTTGGACCATCTCACTTCATTGGACCATTTGTCTTACTATTCTGTCAATATAACCTTCTTGTAATTTCTGGAGCTTTTTCATATGTCTTGATATCTAGAAAGAATATTCTCTCACCTGATTCTGCAAGAATGCCATGATTTTTCTTTGTCTTTTATAATTTCATATAAATTTTAGAATCAGGTTTTCATATCTACTTTAAAATCTACTGAGATTTTTATTAGAATTATCATTATTATTTTCTTCTTTCTTTGGGTTTAATTTGATATTCTTTTTCTAACTTATTGACATGGGGTTTTCTAGTATTTTAATTATTAATTTTTAATAATTTAATTTAATTAATCATTTTAATTTTTCTGTATTTTCTTAGTAATTATAGGATATTATTTTTAGTGATTACTCTAAATATTAAAACATGCCACCTATCAAAGCATAATCAAAGCACAATGTTTAATGTTAAATGGCACTCCATTCTCTTCCTGAACAATGCAAAGACCTTAGAGAAATCTCTCCACCCCTCTCATTATATATTACAGTTTTGAGCATTTTAATTCTGTTTATTTTTAACTTACGGAGCATTATTATTGTTGTGTTAAACAATTATTTTTATTTACTTCATACTCACCCTTTTTGTTCTCTTCAATCTTTCTTACATCTCTTAAATCTAAAATCTTAAAGAATTCCTTTATTATTTCCTTTAATGAGAGACTGGGATTGATTAATTCTCTTAGTTTTTCTTTTTCTTAAAATGTTTTCACCTTTATTCTTGAAGGATATTTTTCCTGAATATAGATATCTTGAATGACTGTACTTTTCTTTCATAACTTGGAAGATATGTTTCCATTGAGTTCTGGTTTCCATTTTTCTGTTGATAAGCTAATTGTTCATCATTTGAAGAACATGGTCAATTTTTCTCTGAATGTTATTAAGTATTTATCTTTGTTTTTGTATTTACTCATATTCCCATGTTGTGTTGGATAAGGATTTAAATTTTTCTTCCTTCAATTTTAATAGGGTTTCATGAATCCATGACTTAATACTGTATATCAGTTTTAAAAGATTCTAAGTCATTATCTTTAAAAACTTTTCTTCTGCTCTATCGTCTCTTGCCTGTCTTTCTGAGATTCTATTTATAAGAGTTAGACTTCCTGGTTGCATTCTCCATATTTTACCTTTTCTTTTTTTTTCTGTCATTTTGTTTCTTAGTGATTCATTCTAGATATTTATACTGACTTACCTTTCTATTGATTATTTTTGTCAGCTACATCCAATCTGCTCTTAAACCCATCCATTGAGTTCTCAACTCCAGTTGTTATATTTTTCAACCTTGGAATTTCTATTTGGCTTTTCTTTTTTTTCCAAATGTGCATTCCTTTTTTATACTTCCAGTTCTTTGACAACATTTTAAATCTTGTCTTCTATTTATCTCAATATAGTAAGCATGCTTATTTTAAGATCTGTCTGTATATTAACTCAAATATCTGGAGCCCCAGTATATTTCTGTTGTCTATTTTCTCTGCTGGATTTTGGTCAGATTGTCTCATCTCATGTTTCTAGGTATTTTTTTTGTGATTATGTGCTGTGCATTATAACTTTTAAAAAGTATAAATAACTAAGGACTAGAATAAGGTTTTCCTTTTCCAAAGAGGATTTCCATTTGTTTCTGGCAGTTCCATACATGAGATTATTGGAATCTGTGCAGCAGTCCCTATAAAAAAGCCTGTTTATTTCTAATTCACCTAGTTCACCCTTACCTGTAGAGTTTAGCCTTTCCACATATAATCCAAAGTAGAGGGATTCACTAGGCCCTTATGACTTAGTAGTCTGTGCTCTACAATGTCTGTCCTACTAACCGTCAAGGCTTCCAAAAACTCTAGTCACCTTCTCAGACTATTAGCAGGCTTCTCAGGAATTAGCAGACATGTCTAGTGGGGAAAAGAGCTTAAAACAAATTTGGCTTTTTCCAGATCTTCATCCAGGAATTATTTACTGCCTTTTTAGTTTACTCACTTTTTAAGTAGATTTTTTGTTTGTTTTTCTAGTTCTTAGTGGAAAATTTCATTCAAAGTGATCACTGCAAGTATGGGACTGTTTAATATAGTTTTAAAGTTTTATATTTTAACTACTAATGCTAGACTAGAGTAAGAAAAGAGAAAATGCAATTTAGCACTTATGATTACTATCCCCCAAATTTAACCATTGTAAAGACAGGGGATTATGATAAAGTTAGAGGACCTCATGATAGTTATGTGTTGGACATCTCATGTCAGGAATGTATAATGAAAAAGATGGTGTCATCTCTGACGAAACAATGCTCTGAACAAAAAGGAACAAACGCTTAAGGTTCTTTCTTTGCAAGACTGATTGGCAGCTTACAGTTGTTAAAACAAGCAATCAAGAAAAAAGCTTTTGCTGTTACTATGAAGCCACCATTGGTAATTTTTTTTCATCAGAGAATAGCTTTAAAAACAAATATTTTAAGTCATACCTTCAGATATGGAAAAAAAAAATCAGGGAATATAACTTTATAGCCACTCCCTACAATTTTTATATCAACTCTTCCCTGAGCTTACTCTATAAATACTACAGAATCTCTGATACAGGAAGAGGGTGGTAATACACACACACACACACACGCAATCCATATTTTGCAGTATGGCAAAAAGCAATAATAAGGTATCTAACTACTGGAAAATAGGAGTACATTAATTACAATTGGTATTATAGACTTTTGAAAATACATTTTTAGACCTGATAAGAGTGTTTAGAAAGGGTCAAGGTATAAAATGAATATAATTTTTAAGGTTTCATAAATACCACCAATAATTACTTTTTTTAAAAAGTCCATTCTTAATAGCAACTAAAAAGAAAAATATATGGGAATAAGCCCAACAAAAAAAAATGTGAAAACTTATATTGCTAGGGATATTATTTTTATATCTAGCCCTGGATTAAGGACAGAACTGTCTTTATTTGGGAAAATTATCTTGTTGAGTCACTGGAGAGAAGGGGAAATCATAGGGGCAGGAGTTTAGGGAAAAGGAACAAAAGGGATGCCTGAACTGTTCTGCATAACAAATAAAGAGGCATTGAGGGATGTAAAATGACTGATAAACAAGGCAGGGTAGCCTAAGGGTTTTTAACAACCTGGGTGTTTAAGGTTCATTTTTGTGTTCCTCAATCTTTTAGCCAAGGTTACTGAATTTACAAATGCCTTCTGAGAGTAGATTATGTGTGAGTGAGCATATGAATTTGAGTGTGAGTGCATGTATGTGTGTGTGTAAATCATGAAATGACAGGTCTGTACCCAGGTAAATGGGTACAAAATATGCACAGTCAAAATAACATGGCTAATAATCCACAGACTGAATTTACTAGGTCAGTTTAGGCATGAGGTCAGAGCTAATGGTGACCATACAAACAATGATGTGGCAAAACACTGAACTTCCCTAAATTATAGAACTGGAATCTGAGCAATGACTAATTTAGATTTTTAAGAAAAAGAGAGATACTAGGTAAAGTCAGGGTTAATTGGCCAGTGTGTGTATGGGGCGGGGTTGAAATCTAGCAAACTACTGAGAAATATGAGAGAGGCTTTCATAGGTAAGAAAGCCAGGCTCTTGAATGAGAAGACAAACTTCTAAGGAGCAATTCTTTCCAAGTTAACCTCAGGATTTAATATATTCCCAATCAAACACCCAACTGTGTTTTTAAATATTTTGACAAAATAATTCCAAAGTTCATCTGGAATAGCTAAGAAAAAAGTCTAAAAAAAAGTAACGGCCTCACTAGATGTTAAAACATTTTAAAGCTAATTAGTGTGGCACTGGTATGAAAATAGATGGACAAATCTCTGAAGCTATCACTTCATATATAATCAAATATAATTAATATAATACAATGCAATTTCAGAAAATAAGAGCTAGTACATATAGGAAATTAACATAAAATCACAAATCAAGGAGAAAGGGAAGAGGCACCACCCAATAAACAGTACTGCGGCCATTTTTTTAAGTATTTGGGAAATAAGCTGTTCTCATTCGATGTTATTTAAATAAATTCCAGATGGAATTTAGAAGTTAGATGTCACACTGAAGCCTATAAAAGAATCAGAAAGAAATGCAGTTGAATATTTGTCTGTTCTTTAAGCAGAAAAGGATATTCTAGACTTAAATCTCTCAAAATCTTAAAATATTGACATATTTGACAGCATAAAAATATTAAATGTCTATATTTTAGATAAACCTCTTTGGAAATTAATCAAGAAATTACATATAAATATTACATTAAGTACAATGAAGTAGTAATATATCTAAAACCCATATAATTCAATAAGAAAATAATAACTTTAACCCATCTACTCCTAATAGAAAAAGGATAAAGAATATAAACATATGTCATGACGGAAAATATCTGAAAGACATTCAAATGCATTATTAAGATGACAAATGTGAAACTTTTAACAAAGCACCAATTTGTATCTACTTAAAAAAAAGTAATAGGATATTTTTAATTGAGAATATCTTCAACAGGTGAGGCTACAATGAACCAAAGACACAGCTTGGGAATATAAGTAGGTTCAACATTTCCAGAAAATAATTTTACATTGAATTGTATAGAAGGAGCTTTACGTTATAACAATTTTAAATCCAGAAATTTTCACATTAATGGAATTTATATTAAAGAAAAAATATAAAATACAAGATTAATGCCCACAGATATTAGCCACTACGACATTCATAATAGCAAAACATCAGAAAAAACAGATCTCGGCTCTCACCAATATAAACAAAAATATTATGAAATATTATGCAGCTTTCAATAAGATTTTTTCAAAGAAAGTTTAGAGACACTGAAAAATGCTAAGAAAAAATATAAAAATTGTATGTGTAGTATAACCACAGCTGGATAAAATAATACTCATGGAAGAAAGAAAATAAAGAATGTTAAAGATTATCTCTAAATGAAAGTATCATAGGTGATTATGTTATTCTTTTAATGTACTCTATAAGTTTTTTTCCTAATGTTGTAAAATAAACCAGCATTTTTAAAAGATTGTGTTTTATCAACACGATTATACACCATTGTGTCAGGTACTTCAGTCAGAAATTTCTCCCTATGACAGCATGTAAAATGCCAGGTAGAGCCATCCTGTAGAAGCCATCACAGAAGTCCACTCCAGCAAAAGAAATTGGTGATGTCTAGTTTGTGGTCTTCTGGCCAAGTTGTTCTCTCTCTCTGGACTACCTGCTGGCAAATTCTACTGTAAACTTGAACACTCGTTGACCCTTTGCATATCCACCCAGGAAGAATTAGGTACTCCCTCTTCCCCACTTCCACGATACAGTACATATCCTGCTTATTCATGCCATATTCTCATGGCAGGGTTTTCTATTCCATTAGATTCTAGCTCACCATACAAGCTCAGAAAATATTTTCTGAATGTTTGAGAACTTAAAGAAAGCAAAAGAGTTTAAAGCGTAAATCTACTCTTCTAGTGATATCACTGTAAATTCAATAAACTAGTATTAATTTAATAAACTAGTATTAATACCTCATTATAAAATGATTCAAAGATTAATAGTGCCAAATCTTAGTCCTAGAGAGGCCAGTAGTCTGAGAAAACTCAGATTTGTGAAGAATTAATTATATCAGGTATGTACAAGATTCTAGTTTGCAAAATGCTCCCTTCTGGGGTTTCTGTTATCTTTTGCTGCTAATGATCCCAGGAAATGTATGTGAACAAAACACGTGAATTAGTCTAAAACCACCTTTGTTTTCTGAACAGAATACTTAAGGGCAGAGACATGAAAATGAAGGGTAGCACCTTTTTTTTAATTCCCCCTAGTTAATCATGAAAGACTTTGAAGCTGAAAAGGGATTCAAATGCAGTGAATTTTCAGAATGTGTATGGAGAGTTTTACTTTAAAAAAAAAAAAAAAGAAAAAAGAAATGTAATTTGATCTATTCACTGAGAAGTACTGCTTTTTGTCATTATCCCCTAATCAGCAGTTTTTCCCCAAAAAGGGTGGAATACATTAAAGCCAGTTCATGTCAATGGAGCCAGGGAGTAGGGGGCCTTATTACGATAATAAAAGTGCTTTAATTGCCAAGCTTGACCCCCTGCACATCCTATGAGAAAAGGAGACAGACAATATTAGATCCCCATTCCCTCTGCAGACACAAAACCAAAGGGTTAATTGTCCAAGGCCACACTCAAATGACAGTCAGAGGAAGGAAGGGGATGAAGCAGGTCTCTGACTCCAGTCTTGCCTTTTCTCAACCTTGAGGTACTGCTGCTCCTTGAGAGTGGACCTGGAATGGGGCAATGACAAGAACAGAGGACAACACAAATATCAGTAATACAAACGTTTAACAGCAACGGCACAACCGCAGTAAAGAGGCATCATCTGAGCCAAGATTCCTAAATACTTAGAAGCTTCTGAGAAAACCAAAGCATGAAGAAAGGAAAATGGAGATGGTGATCGACTGGAGGTCAGAAGTTCATTAAGACCCTTACAAAATTTGCTCCAGCCATGTTGTCAGCATAAACAAGGATAACTGTTTCTCTGTCCGGTCTCCCTTCCTGACTGCTTCGTCTCGCAATGCTCAGCAAGACGCCATTGCCCTGACCAATGAAAGCAGCGGTAGAGATTTTAAGTGACTGTAATGGACACCAATGCACTCTGTACGTTCTTTTAGAGCTTACGCAGCCTCGGGCTACAAGTGCTTGGATGGTTCTTTCCTACGAGAGGAGAGAGATGTCCAGAATATCTGCTGAACTGGCAGAGACTTTCCTCACAGATCTATCCTTGGGAGGGTCTTCTCTGCCTCACATTCTGACCCCTGTGGGTCTATATCTTCACAAAAGAGCTGGATGATTCTCTATCTTGGATTGACTACACGGATAACCTGTGGAAGGGGATAGGGGTGGAGGTACTATAATTGCTATTGACTTGCACCCATGTCTTCATGGATCTGCACTGGCGAAGGCTAGCAAACATTTCTCTAAGAACACTTGGCTATTATTGGCCATTACTAATTTTTAACTAATTTCTACAGGCTGGTTTGGCTATCATGGGGAATTCACATTCATTCTCATTTTCAT